>NC_079913.1:15337880-15428068 GCF_024868665.1 Triplophysa rosa
TTCAAGCTTCATACTATTTTTATTGAAAAAGCCAGCTTTCCACATAACTCCCATATGTAAATTGTATAAAATTAAATGATGGTTCACTGTGCAGACTTATTTGATATTTATATTCTTTGACAGATAAACTTTGACAATTACCAGGGCATTGTTTCATTTGTGAATACTTCCCATGTCCACTGGAAGTTTCTGGTGAGTAGATGATTCTTTTTTATATGTACTGTATATATTTAAGAACATTTATATCAAATACATTTTTTTTATTATGTTTGATTGTTTGATTTCAGTTCATAAATGCTTTGAACCATACCGTTTATGTGGTCAACCCATCAAAGAGTTCCACAGAGCAAACTGAATCCAGGCATGCCGCAAAAAACTTCAGGTATTTGTTTATTTATTCGTTTTGTTCAATAGAAGTATTGACAGTCAAAATTTGTCAGGACTGTGTATACTTGATGTACCATGCTCTAGACCTCTTCAGATGGTTTAACACTGGTCCAGAAGAGTTAAAAAAAAAACAAAATAAAAAATTAAAAAAAAAAAAAAAAAAATTTAAGATTATTTTGCATATTTTAATGAAACTGATATTGATAGATATCAAACAGTTATACAAGCTATGAAATATTGGCTTGAACTGGCTGTCCACCATTTTGAAGTTCTGAAAAATTTTGGGGGGGAAATATTGCCCAATAAAATCATATTATTATTACCTTACTATTTATGTTTTATCAAAAAAATGTTGTGTGATTTTGTCTGCTTATTATTCCTTCTTTATGCCTCGATAATTTGTCATTTGTATCATATGTAGCTATTTTTTTTTCTGTGTTCTAAATTTCAATTTCAATAACTAACATAACAAATCACATTCAGCAAGTATCTAAAAATAAGAAGAGAGTGCCATGGGAAAACAGAGTGGCTGAACATAAAATGGAAAGGAGGAGTACTGACCCATCCAACCCAGCAGGATGCCAGTAGCTGTGGCATCATTGTCACCATGGTACGTGAAGTAATGCAGAGTAATATGTGAAATATAATTTTTCTTAAGTTGGTTAGCTAATAGATGTTGTCGCTACATTACGTCCATTTTTTTATTTAACTGGGTTTTGCCTGTGGATTGTTCTACATTACAGTATATAAATGAACATTTGGAATGGTCTCTTAGTTTTTTCCGCAGCTGTATCTAATGAATTGAATGTTGGTGCTTGTTTAGATTGCAAGGGCAGTGATGAAGGCCTTTCCAGCTGTCCCAGTCATAAGCTTTGGGACTTCCAAAAAAGAAATGGCAATTGAAAGAGAAGTAATGGGTGCCCAGATACTGGAATCATCAGGTTTGTAAAGGAAGTGATTGTCTGTAATATGGTGTAATGATAACCAAAATGCAGCTTTGTCAGCACTACACTCATAAAAATAAAGTTGCTTTAAAGGTTGTTCACAGCGATACAATAGAAGAACCATTTTTGGCTCCACAAAGAACCATTCAGTTAAAGGTTCTTCAAAAACCATCTCTTTCTTACTTTTTTATAATCTGAGGAACCTAGTTTCGCCACAAAGAACCTTTTGTGAAACAGAAAGATTTTTATGGAACCAAAAGGTTATTCTATGACATCGAATAACCTTTTGAAGCACCTTTTCTTTAAGACTATGCTAAAGCAGTTTTAACAAAAATTGTTGAGGAAACTTTCAATGAAGTTAGTTGTAGAAGAAAATCATTTTTAACTAATCTTCAGACATAACATCTATTTATTATGATCACCTTACTATCTAGTAAACTTAAATTAAATAAGAAAGATTTCAAGAATGTCAAAATTTAGAGCAAATTGCATACCGGCCAACACAATATGTTGTGGGCTGGGCTAAACAATATGTCCAGGTTAGCAAAGGCAAATAAACATTAAATACAGTAAATAGAACTCAGGAAATCTAAGAGAGTAATTAACAATACAATTTAATTTTAGCCCTTTTGGCTAAACTCTTCTACATATTGGTTAGTGTAATATCTCTATCAGCACTGAAGGTTGTCTGGTAAATTGAATTCACATATAAGTTGCATGTCTTTACCTGGACAAAATCAAGAAGCCTTTATGCAGTCTGTGAAGGCCACAGAAATTGCAAATATATGAATAACAGGTATCACAAACACAATTACAGTGTTAAAAATTGCAGTTTTTTCTGAAAAAGGGTAGTTGTAAAATACATTACACTGTAAGTTATCTATGAGGCAAGTGTAGCAGGGGAGAAGGTAAATGGGAGTGGTGCACAATGGCGGAGCAGTTTGACAGCTGCAATGATTAACCCAGATGATTGTACTAACTCATGGCTGGAGATATAAAATATGCAATGAGAAGCAAAAATCAATTACAGAGATTAGGAGAGAGTGAGATGAACGGAAATGTTACCCAATGTTAATGTAAAAGTACACAATACAAAATAAATCTTAAATGGATAGTTCACTCAAAACTAAAGATACTTTTATAATTGACTTACTATGTCATTTTAAACCTTTATGACTTTTTCTTCTGCAGAACCAAAAAAACAGATATTTTGAAGAACATTTGCTATTAAAATAACAAAATGGACTGTACGAAGACAAAACATGTCTTTAGCATTTAGTTTTCAAAGACAATTAGGGTGAATCAATAAAATTTGGTGTTTAATTTTCCTTGTAGGGTCAAATTTAAATTATGCATTTAGTAGTAATATAAATATAAATAAATAACAAATACATGCAGGCCAAAAATAATTTAAAATATTTAAATAATTTAATGCCGTATTTGCTGCACCAAATTAAAATATTTTAAGCTTATATCGGTTTAATTGTTTAAATATTTTTTAGTGTTTGATGAGGCCAATAATTGTGCCATGTGTGCAATGGCAAAACCAATCGGATCTGGGCCTCCCACTACACACTGGGTGAGTTTTTTTTTTCACATTTCAGTTAGGCTGAATATGAAGGATAAATGAATAAAGTTCACTTGAAATCTGAAGATATTTATAATTTCATTGAAATTTTACCTTTCCACTCTAGATCCAATGTGATTGTTGTGACAGGTGGTTCCATGAACAGTGTCTGGGAGTGAAGAAAAAGGAACTGAAACGAGCAAGAGCACACAGCTGGAATTGCAAGCTATGCTCTTAAATGTATTTTACTAAGATGTATATATTTATACTTTATCTTAATTAATTTCAAATGACTGTGAAAAATCACCCCTTATCCGTCTTATGTTTATAAAACATTATTTAAAACAACATGGTATGCCAATGTGTATCTGTAATTAGTGATGCTTTGAAAAAGCATAACTATTGTTATTCGAACATACTTATAATAATTTTTCTTGTCCCGCAGCTTTTGACGTAGACCCATGAATGAATGCATCACATCGACGGGCATATTCGGGAATGGTGTGCTATGACTTTTATAAGCGATCGGGTGGGGGGGGGGTGCGATAGGGGGGCGAAAAACCACCCAAAAAATTAGGGGTGTTGGGAAAAATCGATTCACCTAACTATAGCAATTATTTTTAAAACGATTTAAAAATTGATTGGTTTACCTCGGAATCGATTTATTTTTTTATTTTACTTTTCCTAAGAGGTGGTGGAGTTACCACTTTTATTCCAACAGAAGGCGTAAAGAATATGTTTGTATCTGTATTAGATGACGTCGTATCCGTTTTAAACTGGCGAGAGGACGCAACAATCATGTGGTGCTTGATGCTTATCTGCAAGTATCTCAAAATATCTTGCTTAACTTAATATTCTGGAAGTATACTGATTTTACATTTATTACATGAATGATTTGTGTAGAACATATTCAACTTAAATAAATTCAAATACAGTACTATTTTTATACCAACATGTTTTATTTGTTGTACTATTTAGGGAGAAGTGGTGAGGCAGGATCAGAAGGAACTGAGTGATGATTGTGCATGTGCACCAGACAAAGATAAGGAAGATGACGAAGATCACAACGACCCCCCATTGGCTTAAAGAAGATCCCCCTGTGTGCTGGCTCTGCTACTTGGCAACACTTTTGGGGATGTCAGGCAGCCATTAGTAAAACCAGAGAAGTCAGCTCTTGACAGAGCAACAGTGGAAGTACAAAAGTACAGAACAGCTGATTCTCTGCCACTGTCTGAAAGTCCATTTGAATGGTGGAAAGAACATCATCATGAGTATCCGCTACTTGTCAAGATAGCTAAGCAATACTTATGTGTACCAGGGACTAGTGTCTCTGCTGAACGTGTATTCTCTACAGCTGGTGACATTGTGACTGCACAGAGAAGCAACCTAACCACAGAGCATGTTGACCAGCTCTTGTTTTTGCAGAAGAACCTTAACACTTCCAAGCATTAGTTTAGCTTGAAGTTTGTAGCACATTTTATTTGCAGTCTGGAGTTTTAAATATGTAAGTTTTAAGAATTTTCAGGAGCTTTTTTATTTATTGGAGCAGCTTAACAGCACTTTATTTTATTTTAGAGAGTATGTTTTTACTCATTTTTGTGGCACATTTGACTGTTATATTCATGGGAAAGTTCAAAGTTTTGGTCCTTGAAAGTTTCATGGGTCAAGAAACTTTAAAATATACACGGAGTATGTGTATGCTCCTCAAATAAAGTTCAGAAAGATGTGATGCATTGTTTTTGTTTATATGACTCATAATATACAGTCTCTTCAAGGGTATGATCAAGTATTTTCCATTGTCTAGTCTTTAATAAGCAAACAAAAATCACAATAAATTGTGATATCAACTCACAATAGTTATATAATCGCAATACTCAATAATCGCAATATATATTGAATCGGCACACAAGTATCGGGATAGTATTGAATCGGCAAATTAGTGTATCGTTACACCCCTACAAAAAAATCCCATAGACTTAACATTGCACCCAACTTTGAGGGATCGTAGCTCCGAGTGAGGATCATAGAAACATGAAAATAATACACGATTTGAAGGGGTTATCAGGCTCTATAAGAACATCACTCACAAGGGGGTGTAAGTTGCACCCCTGGGGTGCGAGAGCCTCCCAAAATTTCCATATACTTATAATGGCGCCCATAGACTCCCATTCAAAACCTAGATACCTATATATTCAAGCGTTATTTTTTCGCTTTAGACCCATGAATGACTACATCAAATCGAGCGGCCCATTGAGGAATGGTGTGTGATGACTTTTGGAAGCGATCAGTGGAGGGGGTGTGATAGGGGGGCAAATAAAAACCCGAAAAATCCCATTGACTTAACATTGTGCCCAACTTTGACGGGTCGTAGCTCAGAGTGAGGATATCGTAGAAACATGAAAATAATACACGATTTGAAGGGGCTATCAGGCTCTGTAAGAACATCACTCACAATGGGGTGTAAGTTGTACCCCTGGGGTGTAAGAGCCTCCCAAAATTTCCCAATCACAGGAAACATGCCCATATAAGGCGTAAAACGTCACGTGTTGAATATCTTAGCAGTACAACCACTTAGAGACAAGGGGGTGGGCTCATTTTACTCAGGCTACCAATCAGTGTCACATGATCATTATGAAGTTATTAAGCCACGCCCATAGCAACCATTAACAGCAACCTAGCTACCGATCCCATAGACTCCCATTATAAAAAGTCCATGTGGATATCTTTGCAACACAGTGTCGTAGAAACAAGGGGATGGGCTCATTTTACTCAGGCAACCAATCAGTGGCCCAGGAAGTTCATTAAGCTACGAAGCCACGCCAATAGCAACCATTTACAGCAACCTAGCAACTGATCCCATAGACTCCCATTATAAAAAGTCCAGGTGGATATTTTGGAACACAGTGTCGTAGAAACAAGGGGGTGGGCTCGTTTTACTACCAGGAAGTTCATTAAGCTACGAAGCCACGCCCATAGCAACAAAACATGTCAGCCTAGCAACCATTTAGCAATACCTATTAGTGTTGTCAAAAGTACCGGTACTTCCGGTCCAAGTCGGTACCTAAAAATAAAAAAGTTGTCGGTACCTCATTTTCATAAGACCCGGTACCACCGACGTACCGGGTACTGATGCTCTGTCTGACAGGTTGTCAGTCGGAATCTTTTCATAGACGCAACAAGACGTGATGAGCGGATAAGCTCCGATCCACAAGAGATGCGCACAGAAATACTTCAGATTAAAGTCATATCACGAAGAAAACGAACAGAGTTTTGTGGTGAAACGAGGAAGCATCCGGATTTAAGTTAACAAGTTCAAGCGGTAAGTTTCAAATTCTGTTCGCGTTTGCATTATGAATGTTGTATCATATGTTAAGTTAAAGGTTACGTTAAAATAAACGTCCCTGTTTGCGTGTTAATTTGTTAGCGCCAATGCTAGTCAAGTGTACTTATTAACCATTTAATGCTTTTATAACTGTAATGGGGTAAAATAAATGGGAGGACAGGATGGGGTTTACAGTACCTATTTTATATAGGCCTATCTGAAATCTATGTGCTAGAAAACTAGCATACTAACTGTATGACTAGCAATGTGTATGTCTTGGATAGATAACTCTATTAGGTTAAAAAAGCCACATTTAAACTAAAGAAAAATACTGTATATCTGTTGCATTTATTATTTTAATATACAGTTACCTTAATGTAAGTAATCTTGTGTAAATGCAGTATAAAAACTGAGGTTTGTTCTAATATTGCATATGCATGTTTGTTCAGTCAGTTGACTTACTGAAGTTTATTCTATTTGTCTTCTACAGCAGCAGACTGAGGAGGATGTTCATCAGCATGAAAGACCCCAGTGAGCACACAACAGTTTCAGCAACAATTAACTTATACGTCATGTATACAAAATGGCATTGCTTTTTATACATTTATATTAACAATGAGCTTGATTAATAAAATTGTGTTTCAATTAGCATGTACTGGTGTTTTGCTTTGGTACCGAAATTGGTACCGAGAACCGTGGAATTTTACTGGTATTGGTACCGACTACTGAAATTTTGGTACCGTGACAACACTAATACCTATATCTCTGTATCACAACATCGTAGAGACACGGGGGTTAGTTCGTTACACTCATAGCTTAGAGCATCATCTATTGGCAGATGCAAAGCCACGCCCATAGCAACCAAACAGGTTAGCCAGCAACCGTTTAGCAAAACCTATATCTCTGCATAGGAACATCGTAGAGACACGCGGGTTGGATCATTTCACTCGTAGGTTAGAGTATTATCAATTGCAGATGCCAAGCCAAACAGGTTAGTCTAGCAACCGTTTAGCAAAACCTATATCTATGCATAGGAACATCGTAGAGACATGGGAGTTGGTTTGTATCACTTGTGGCTTGAAGCATCATCAGTTGGCAGATGCTAAGCCACACCCATAGCAACCAAACAGGTTAGCCTAGCAACCATTTAGCAACACCTATATCTCTGCATCAGAACATCGTAGAGAAACAGGGGGTGGTTCGTATTACTCATAGGTTAGAGTACAATCAAGTGCAGATGCTAAACCACGCCCATAGCAACCAAACAGGTTAGCCTGGCAACCATTTAGCAGCAGCAATATCTATGCATAGGAACATCGTAGAGACATGGGAGTTGGTTCATTTCACTCATAGGTTAGAGTATTATCAATTGGCAGATGCTAAGCTACGCCCATAGCAACCAAACACATTAGCCTTAGCAAGACCTATATCTCTTTATCAGAACATCTTAGAGTCATGGGGGTTGGTTAGATTCATTAGTACTTAAAGTGTCATCACCCTAGTGCCGAGTTCCGCGGTTTGCCACGAAAGCATCACTCAGTTTCTTTAGAAAATGTACTGTCTAATTGATTATGCTAGTACACATTTTAGGGTGTATTTTAAGAATTAAACATTGGACTGGCCTGAGTGAGCCTTTCGTGCTGTGTAAGTGAATAAGAATTAGTCTGTGGAAACAGTTTGTGTTAAATATCTATCTAAATGTATAAAACACATCGCAATACAGGACATTTTGAATGTCTTTGAAATAAAAAAGATATTATAAAACTGTCTGAATGTTTTTATGAGCGACAAGAAGAGATAGTGTATTCTAAAAACAGCATACTGTATATAGGACATTTGGGGTGGGGGGGTATTTAAAAACACCACATCAGACAGTCCTGATATTGTACGATGGACAATATGAGATGGTGTACTATGAATATGAGGTGAAATCACTTTCACAAAACAGGTAGTTTCCTTTTAACAGCTATCTGAACATATAAAAAAAACAGTATAAATTGGACATTTGAGGGACTTTTATTTAAAAACACCACATCAGACTGTCCTGATATTGTACGATGGACAATATGAGATGGTGTACTATGATTCTGAGGTGAAATCACTTTCACAAAACAGGTAGTTTTTTTTTAAAACCTATCTGAACATATAGGAAAAAACAGTGTATATAGGATATTCAGGGGACTTTTATTTAAAAACACCACATCAGACTGTCCTGATATTGTACGATGGACAATCTGAGATGGTGTACTATGATTCTGAGGTGAAATCACTTTCACAAAACAGGTAGTTTTTTTTTAACACCTATCTGAACATATAGGAAAAAACAGTGTATATAGGATATTCAGGGGACTTTTATTTAAAAACACCACATCAGACTGTCCTGATATTGTACGATGGACAATCTGAGATGGTGTACTATGATTCTGAGGTGAAATCACTTTCACAAAACAGGTAGTTTTTTTTTAAAACCTATCTGAACATATAGGAAAAAACAGTGTATATAGGATATTCAGGGGACTTTTATTTAAAAACACCACATCAGACTGTCCTGATATTGTACGATGGACAATCTGAGATGGTGTACTATGATTCTGAGGTGAAATCACTTTCACAAAACAGGTAGTTTTTTTTTAACACCTATCTGAACATATAGGAAAAAACAGTGTATATAGGATATTCAGGGGACTTTTATTTAAAAACACCACATCAGACTGTCCTGATATTGTATGATGGACAATCTGAGATGGTGTACTATGAATATGAGGTGAATTCATTTTCACAAAACAGGTAGTTTTTTTTAACACCTATCTGAACATATAGGAAAAAACAGCATTAATTGGACATTTGAGGGACTTTTATTTAAAAACACCACATCAGACTGTCCTGATATTGTATGATGGACAATATGAGATGGTGTACTATGAATATGACGTGAAATCATTTTCACAAAACAGGTAGTTTCCTTTTATCAGCTATCTGAACATATATAAAAAAACAGTGTATATAGGATATTCAGGGGACTTTTATTTAAAAACACCACATCAGACTGTACTGATATTGTGTAATAAAAGTTATCTATTTGTCAGTTATTTTTAGTTATTTCATGGTCAGTTATGGTCTGAGTCTGACTCTCTAACCACCAGGCCACAACTTCCCCACTAGGCCAAAACCAACCACCAGAATGCCTTAGCAACGACCTAGCAACCACACAGAGAACGCCACACAAACCTCATAGCAACACCCTTACAACCACCAAAATACCTCATCAACGGCCTAGAAATCACCCAGAACATCATAGAAACTACATAGCAACCGTTTAACATAATCTCTCATTGCACTAGCAACATCACTCGCCATCGGAAAAACACTAGCAAATGATAGTGTGCGAAACCGCTTTTATTTTGAAATTTGTCCTCCCGCGCTCCTACCGCAATCTGTCATATATGCGCGCACAAAAAACCACCGTGAGGGCTGGCTTGACAGTCATTTTCAAAGTGGAGGCTGGCCTGACCGCAGTGATAGCTAGCCTAAACACAACACAAAGGAAATGCTATATTTACCTCATCAAAGTTTGACTCGGTGACCCGGTGTTTTATATGCGGTGCGAGCCAAGAAAGGAATATATAAAACGCAGGGACTTTCTTCCCACCTGGGTCCTCGCTCCTAGGGGCGAGTTTCTTTCAGAGGCGAACGTACTTGTCCCGGGTGTTCTTCCATCTTTTCATGCATTCCGCAACTTCCAAACCGACGTTAGAGGAAATCTCTCTCCAAGAATTCGCCGCCATCTGACAGTCTTTATAGTCCGCCGAAGAGGAGTCATACAGATGCGTGTATTTCCGAACCTCTTCAATCAGACGCTCAGTAACTTGGTCGATGTCGATGCTTGCCATGTTGTTCTTTTGTGGACTCTGAACTTGCCGGAAGAAGACACCAGAGAAGAAGATGCCGGAAATGCGTAGAAGGAAGTACGATGCTGCCAAACCGACCAATCACAGCGCTTGCGGTCCGCGTTGAGTTGACGCGTTGTTACATTTTTGGAGAGGTGCGCGTCATGCTACGGCGTAGGGTACGCACAGGGTACGCGGCTCTGCGTAGGCTACGCCGTAGGTTACTGCATAGGTCCTACGCAGAACCATAAATTGGGCATAAGTCTTTTAGCAGATATGTACTCACAGATATCTATGGAGATACTTTCCAGCAGAGAGACGTTGGGGAGAAAGATCGTCTAAAAATCACCTCCGAGGAGGTTGCTTTGATTCGGATCAGTATGTGAGTAACATAACATACCAAGATATGTTGTAATATTAGCTGCGTGACGGAGCAGTTTTGAGCGTCATTGTTTTTCTGGAACCGCTGTAATATTGTACTCGTCCAGATACTGGAGAGAGAGAGCGAGAGCGTGTTGGAGCTGAAACTGGATAGTGAGCGAGAGTGCGTTTTATTCTTTTACTTGATGATGAATAAACTTTCAATTAACCCGCAGGTCACATGCGTTCTGCACTGGAGAGCACGATCCGTACGGATCACGGATCTTCCCGCGATCCGTTTCACCACTATACCGCAGCGGAGAGGAAGAGAAAACGCGCGTTGTAGAGTTGTTTGTCCGTTTAAGGCTGCTGTACAAAACATGGCGGCGAATTCAATGTATGTAGCCGCTCTGTATGTAAATATAAACAGCTTATTCTAAGGTATTACAAACTTAATGGTTCATTACGTAAGGTCTTTATACACCTCTGAAGAAATAGTTTTGTATATTATATTGTATTTCTGTCAATAGATCCTCCTAAAAATGCCGTATTGTTCCTTTAAGTTCGCACGAAAGGGCTGTATATCGTTCTGCGAAGTGAAACAAATATCTCGGGTGAAACAATTCATTTAGTCATTTCATTCAGTCGTTTTATCAGCTCGAATTTCAATGTCATATTGTCGATACTGTTACTATTTTTGTTTCGCATATGAAAGCATTCATATTAACTGGAACAGAAAGCCGGGAGTACAACCTCTCTATTTTCGAAAAATATTTTTAACTCTATCCGCTGTTCACTTCACACCACCACTGCTGCAGTCGAGCTTGAGATATCGATTGCCAGCACGGGTGCTCTTTTCTCAGCATCCATTCTGTTCAGTGAGCGGCAGTGAGCCGACCGTAAGCTTACTGGAGAATAGTTAATATAAACTGCACTTCCAAGAGTGACTGCCGGTTAACTACAACCTGTCTGTGTCAATGCATAAGTTTTCTACATAGTGTGCCTCTCCCACTCACGTCTTTCCCAAAATAACTCATGCAGTCCTTACATCTAAGTAAATATAAACAGCGGAATGTATCAGTAGCCCATCTGCACAACCTCAACGCAACTGCATCTCGTATATGACCCCAGACGTAAATAATAACTCTGAATGCAGACTGCATTTGACACATACAGACGCGCACAGCAATTCGAATATACAACAGCATTTTATTGCATACTTGAGAATGTTTGGGTGACAGTGACATGCTCACTCTCAATGTCTCTCTGCTCACGCATACAGTTAGGCTTTATGCACACGCTGGTTGCACTCCATCTGCAAAAGCCAGGTATCACTTACACAAGAACTGCACGAATCGACGCTAAAATATATTACGCATTTGGCACATTTTTCCCAGAACTCTAACTCAAATAAGTCATCCCGTGAGTGGTTGAGTTTAACAAGGCTTCTGGGTGGCATTCGTGTTGCGTTCTTTAATGGACCAACTGGAAACAACACAAAGCCACCCAACAGAATAAAAAAGCCATCATGTTCCTATCAATGACAATGAGAATTCATCACGATCGACTAAACGCTGGATTCTTAAGCGCATGCAAGGTTCATGACACAAACTCATAATGGTTGTTGTAAACTTTTGAAATCTTAGTGAACGCACAACAGTCTGTCATTGCAGTGACATTCCACGCTCATAAACATTTTGCCATGCAAAACGAAACATCATTGCATACCTGTCAGTCATACAGGCTATTGTTCCCCTATCTTCAGTATAAAGGTCCGGCCACATGAGACCACATTTGATCACAACCACATCCCAATAAAACACCTGCGCCTGCCCTCATGAGAAAGGGCCTCTGGTCGCCAGGCTGCAGTAGGATGCCCTCGGCAAGCCTGGGCCGCACCTCAGACTCTGCCGCTGCTAGCCCCCGACTGCTTTTCCACTCAGGCCAAGCCCCCGATCACAACTTTCCCAGCGCCATGCTGGCCCACACCGCCACAAGCCGCCTCAGCAGCGTGAGCACACCTCCGCTGGTGGCACAGGCCTATTTTGGGCTCTATTGCTTTCAATCCTCTGTCCCGTTCATGGCCTGCTGCCCCTCCGTCGAACTCTAGCGTGAGGCTGCCTCCGCTAGCGGTGCAGGCCCTGGCAGTGCCGCTCCAGCAGGAGCCTCCTTATCCCTCCCCACTGCAGCAGCAGCGCTCGCTCTCACAGGAGCATTATCTTTACTCCCCACTGCTGCTGTAGTGCCCATTCCTCATGAGCCTTATCTTCCTTCCTCGCCGCCATAAGCAAGCTCGCTCATGAAAGATCCCGCAGCAGTAGCCCCGCTCCGCTCCAAGCTGGGCCAGCACATCTCCACTCAAGCCAGCCTCTTTTGGGGGATACGTTGCTCCGGCCGGTGCTCCGAGCTCAGGAATGATACCGAGATCAGAGCACCCTCCCCGGGACAGTCCCACTTTAATATCAGCTAAGGTGAACTCATGAAATGATGTTTTATTAACAAAGTTCGGGAGGAGCACGTGCAGATAATTAACCCAGATGGCTTTCACACAGTAATCACCTAACCAGCACTATAAATAACAAAGCAGTCTTACCTTCATTCTTGCAACATCCCTCCTACACCCTGACTCCTCACCTTTAATCCTTTTTCCACCAAAGCCCCAGGTTCGGGCCCACTCATCACCTGGGGCCCTCTCCCCGGTCAAAGGGCGGGTGATCCGAGCTCGGGAGTGATACCGAGATCGGAGCTCCCTCCCTGGGACAGCACACCAAATATGCTTACCAGCCATCCCACTTTATTAGTAGCTAAGGTGAACTCGTGAAGTAGATATCTTACCTTTTGCTATTGATTTGCTAGTCAGTAAAGCCAATCCAACACATACAAGATGGCAAAACATCTAACGTTTCTGACCAACCAACGTTTCTAACCAACCAATGTTTCTAGGCAACGGCAATGACATCTGAAGTGAAGCAGACAAACTTTTGTAGTTGCTCTGGGTTATGATTGAGTTCAACAGTCAGATATACATAATCCTGTGATTGAATTCTTATACTAAGTTGACTGCGGATACATACAGTACTGTCCAGACACTCCACCCAACCTTATAAGCTAATGAAACCAATTCTCATTGTTGTACAGGAATTCTGTAGAGAGGTGAACGATAGAGACAGCAGTGCATCACTTTATTTCCTTGTTTTGCATGAACACCTATGACATTGTCTCAATGGTTTCTCCATTCCATCGGTTCATGACAGGACAGCACATCAACAGCACTGTTTTCAAATAATTTCTCAGTAGAGGACATTTAAAATAAGTGATACAAACTTTCCCCATCATCATGAACATTTTATTCTCTTAAACATTATTCAACATTACATTCATTTTCAAACCGACGCTAAATATTGAAAACATTAACAGTACAAGCTGTTGACTTTTCACCTCATACCAGCTAATTTTTCTAATGAAACATTTTGGTAAGGTTAAGTTACTTAGCATTGTAGTATTAAGATTAATATTGTGATTAGCAATAAATGCTATGCAATGGATCTCTCCAGGGTGTATCCCATCTGAGGGCTGTGATGCTGGGAAGGCTCCCTTCCGTGACCCTGCATAGGACAAGAGGGTTTGGAGAATGAATGGAAGGATTAAGACTAGTATGTTAGAAAGTCATGTTTTTATAAGTAATAGTATGACATTAAATGTAATAGTAAAGTTCAGAACAAATCATTTAACAAATATATGCTCAGAGATACAAAGATGTGCATCATTTTTTCTTAATTTTTTTATCCATGCACATTACTCACATTGGCAATAGATTTTGACAAGTTTAAATATTTAAGTAGAAAGGATTTGTACTTGCGTGAATAAATTTAGCTGTCTGAGTTGTCCATCAAACAAGGCTCTTTACAGTGATCTTGATGTTAAACTGATTTTCAATGTGCTTGATAAACTAAAATGAGAAGTGTTTAAGCATTTATACAGCATTATTTAAGTTTACAAAATACAATTAATGGTCACACTTTATATCAGGTGTCTTTAACTTCTATGTACTAACATTAAATAGGCTGCATTACTGTAGATTTACTTTGTAACTACTTGTTTATCTAGAAATGTTCCTGTTTTCTAGGCACTTCAAAAAAAGTGATGGAGTACAACCTGCCCAGGGAGTGCATCCAAAAATTATTCCCTTCCAGGACTTGCTTCACTTTCCCATTTCCAACTGCTCCAGAGTATGTGTCTCGTCTGGAAAGCTTGGCTCCCGCTGACCTTGATCCTAAATTCATGGAGGTCACAGATTGTTTCTGCAGGTTGGTCTTTCAGGACAGCCAAGTGAAGACGCTGAAAGATGGATACACAGTCACTGGCAGGGGTGAGTAAAAATAGAAAATATCAGAGGTGGGAGCAAGTCAAGTCTCAAGTCAAATCAAGTCAGTGATTTACCTCAGGGGTTCTCAATCCTGATCCTCGTGAACCCCCTGACAGAATGTTTTAGATGTCTCTCTATATAAAACACCTGATTCAACTCATCTGCTAGTTACCCAGATAGCAAGAGAGCAGATGAAAACCATTGAATCAATGTTGAATATGGTTGATTGGTCAATGTTAATGGCGTTAAATCAATATCACTTTTGCACCTGAAATTAATGTAGAATTTTTTGAGATTTCATCAAACTACCATTATTGTGACCAGTGTTTGCTTTAGTTAGGACCATGACTCTTGTACTTTAGTGTTAATATACATTTGATAAAACAATAAAAACTAAGATCCATTAGAATGAGATGATATTGCTTGTAGTTGTTATTTTAATGTCTGACAATAAGAGCAACATACAGCTAGCACCATATTATGAATAAACAGAAATTACTCTAGAAGACCCTTGCTCACTGAATCAGTTAGACATGAAGAATCTGTGTATAAATCTTAACAATGGTGACAATGAACAAAGAAAAGCTTCATGCTGCAATGCATGCTGGGTAACATCATAGTACAAAACTCATTCATGACTCCCAGCATGCATTGCAGTTGATCTGTTTAACTGAATTAGTTTGATGATTGTCACCATTGTTGAGGTTTGTGTGATGAGTGTTGATGTCTAAGTGTGTCAGAGAAGAACATCCTATTATTGAGACACAGTACTTCAACATTTATAAACCACAACATTTATTTCAGTTATTAAAGTATTGCTCATTCTTATTACAGCTCAACAACCATCAAAAAAGAAACTTTACTGCAAATTTTAAAACCTCTCCATTTTTATGAACGCAATAAGTGTTCTTAGTGAAACTCTGTTACAAGCAATGCAAGAGGTAAGAGTTTTCACTTTACCAAAGTCAGGTATAAAGGTCCCAACTAAAGCAAACACTGATAACAATAATGGTAGTTTGTTGAAATTTCAACATTTTTAACATGCATTTGAGATACAAAAGTGATTTTTATTTCACTCCATTTACATTGACAAATCAACCATATTTTACATTTATTCAGTGGCTTTCATCTGCTCTCTTGCTATCTAAGGTAACTATCAGATGAGTTGAATCAGGTGTTTTATATAGAGAAACATCTAAAACATTCTGTCAGGGGATTCACGAGGATCAGGATTGAGAACCCCTGAGGTAAACCACTGACTTGATTTGACTTGAGACTTGACTTGCTCCCACCTCTGGAAAATATCCACTATTAAAGGCGCTGTTCTTGATAACAGCGGCCACTAGCGTTGTATTATAGATTTGCCACGAATTGCTCAGTCCAAACACGACGGTGGCCACCACAGTACAAAAAGATGTCGTTCTCATGTTGATGCAGAGAAGAGATCATGCGGGCATTAGAAGGATTGTAGAAAGAGCCATGTCTTATTTATTACATAAAATAAAAGGTCTGTGGATTTTAAGGATGTTAAGAAGGATAACAGTCAGGCAGCAGCTATAGGACCTGCGTTAATATTATAAAGCCTTTCCAGCAGAGACGCGTTAGGACCCGCGATACTAAGGCTGTTAGAAGAGAAACTCATATCTATGGAGATACTTTCCAGCAGAGAGATGTTTGAGAGAAAGATTGTCTTAAAATCACCCCCGAGAAGGTTGCTTTGATTCGGATCAGTATGTGAGTTACGTTGGTTTTTCTGTTTGTTAGAACCAAGATATGTTGTTGTTTTTGTTGCAATATTAGCTGTGTGACGGAGCAGTTTTTAGCATCATCGTTTATCTGTAACCGCTTTAATATTGTATCCGTCCAGATACTGGAGAGAGAGATGCCGTTTTTTCCCTTAAAAAGGCATGGTAACCGATTTCTGAAAACACTAAAGAAAACTGAGTCGGGCCTAGTACCAAAACAAACTTGTAGCCAATCAGCAGTAAGGGGCGGGAAGAGAGCAAGTGGGCATTAGAAAGACGGTAGAAGAGTTATGATGTTTGAGGGCCGAGCAATGCAAGTTTTGTTGTCGATTTCAAATAACAACAACCGTATCAGAAATAAGTTACCCCGCCTTTAACTGTTTTTTGTTAATTCGAGATTCTCTTTTCTTTATCATTATGTTTTACATATTTTTCTTCTTAAAGTTTTTGGTAATCTGGCAAAAACATATGTGGACACCATCTCTAGTGGAGCTGTGCCGTGTCTGGAGAACGCTGTGATTGCCATGGCAACGATTGAGAATGAGGCTGCAGTGAAGGAGGGGCTTGAGCTGTACAAGAGTGGAATGGAGAAGTTGAAGATGTCCTTCCCTCTGGAACTGAAGAATGTGTCCTCAGAACACCAGCGTCTCAACAGCATGGCAACACAAACCTTTATGAAACGTTCCTTCAGGGACACTGATGGGAAACACCTAAAGATTTTAGAGGTACCCAATCTTTACATCTTTACAGTGGCATAAATAGATCCCATATGGCAAAACATATATTATAGATATATAAATATATAGACAAATATCAAAACTACATTTGCAAAATACATATTTCAAAAACGATTAATGTTGAAAAAAATTACATTGATAAGTGTTTGCTTTAGTTGAGCTCTTGAGTCTTCTCACATGAATTAAAATACATGTATTGTGGCAAAGAGCACTATGATCCTGTGGGCTTATCTGATGATGGTGATTTGTTGTCCGTGTGAATATTGTGTGATACTGCAGTGTGAGATTAAAGCAGTGTTATGAATGTCATACTCACTTCAATTTACAAAACTACTTTTAAATTGTTAAACTAAAGAATCAATTAGAAATCAAAAATCAGTATATTGTGACACAAAATAAAACCACATACTGCAAAGCATGCTGGGTAACAGCATGGTACAAAACTCATTTGTGACTCCCAGCATTTATTGCAGTCGATCTGTTTGTAGATTAGCCTCAGGCCCGACATTGTTTGAGATGATTCCAAAGACATTTTGTATTTGTTGGTTCGGAAACGGACACAGTCGCTAGATTATTAGAAGTCGAAGATACCAACCCAGCGGGCACCTTGACTTCAAATGAACATTAAGAAAACAGGTCAAAAAAGCAAATCAGACTGATGTCAAAAATGTTATTGTCCACTTGACATTAACACACTGATGTGCTTTTGACGACCATAACAATAACATAAATACAATGTATCCGCTGAAGAGACTACAGTGAGTAAAGTTAAGTTGAAATGGAAGGGAAATGTATCATTCTGTATTGTTGCAATGGTTAGAAAACAAAATAATAAAAACACAATAAAACACAAAGTTGAATAAAAAGAGATTACTCCAAGAGCAGATAAAAACCTTTAAATCTATGTTAAAATGGCTGATTTGTCAACGATAATGGCATGTGAAGACTTTAGGGGCACACTCATCAATGGTGACAGTCATCAAACTAATACAGATAAACAGATCAACTGCAATGTATGCTGGGAGTCATGAAGACGTTTTGTATGATGTTACCCAGAATGCATTGCAACATAAAGCTTTTTTCCCAACAAACTCACATTTATTTGGATAGTTTTTAAGGGATTACATCACAAAAAACATCACATTAGTTAGCACAACATATTTACTTTAAAACATATGGACTGCCAAAAAACCTTAAGTTTGAAAACAACAGTTCCCTATCGATACTTCACCCACAGGAGTTTTCGCAATGGGGAAAACTCCTTTTTCTCCGATGACTGAAGCTTTACAATAATGCAGTGAATACTGCATGGCCATTGGTGCATGCAAAGTAAAACTTTGAGCCAATGGCAGCGAAGCTGCACAGACCTATGGCGATGGCGCCCGCCAAAATGGGCGGGGCTTATGGCTATATAAGCAGACACATCGCCGTAGGGTGCTCAGATCTCTTCTCCTTCAGCGACGACTTCTACCTCGCTACTCGGACTGATAGCTTCGCCATCGGAAAAGCACTGCAGCGGACTAGACCTTTCTGCTCAGCGATTTCGCTTGCCTCTAGCAGCGCTGGTTCCTTTTCCCTGCCGCCATCCGGCAAAGCTCTAAAAGAACAAATTTCACGAGCAAATTTCCTGTGGCGTTGTTGCAAATGCTAGGCCGTTCCTGTCACTCATATGGGGTACGCCTGCACGCTGCTGGCGGTCACGGCGAGTGCGTCTCATGCTTGGGAGCTTCCCACACTCAAGACACGCTTGGAGAGACGGAATGCCCTCATTGCGAGAGCGTGAGTCTCTCCTCTCTGCGCTTGCGGATAGCTTTCTTTTCAGAGAGCAAATCAGCTCCTTGATCCCTCCCGCTTCACCCCCCACAGGGCTCTGCGGGGACAAAGCAGCGGGGTGGAGGAACTAAGCGCTCGGGGAAGTGCGAGTCACGTCCCCTCAGCATGCCTCACCTTCTCCACAGAGAGAAATTTCGCCGGTTCGTTTCTCCCAGGTGGACCAGCGTCTGCCGGCATCCGCCGGTGACATGGTCTCGTTTGGCGGAAGCGAATTTGAGGATGACGACAGCATGTCGCTAGCAGCTTCAGACGGGGAGGAGCTGTCGGGCTCGGTTTTCGACCCCGCCCCCCTGCCGTCTGTAGAGCACAGCGAACCCGCACCGGGTGTGGATTCCGAGCTTTTTCGGGTCCTCACTAAGGCTGTGGAGGAGCTGGGCTTAGAGTGGTCCTCTCCGGAGGAACCCACTCGCAGCCGCCTGGACGAATGGTTCCTGCCGAGGCGCCGCCCAGCCCCTCGTCAGCGGACTTCACCGTTCTTCCCGGAGGTTCACGATGAACTCACCAGGTCATGGCACGCCCCGTCTACGACCCTCTTCTTCCTCCGCTCGGCCATCGGTTGGACGGCGAAAGCGGCTCATCCCTCCAAGCTGTGCAAAACCACCTCAGCCCTCGCTGGACGCGCATTCTCGTCTGCCGGCCAAGCGGCTACAGCACTGCATTCCAAGGCAGTGCTTCAGTTGTACCAGGCCAAACTCCTCCAGGGCATGGACGAATCCGGTACCGACATCGCACCCTTCAAAGAGCTGCGGAGCGCGACGGATCTCGCTCTACACGCCACCAAGGCCACGGCTCAGGTGATAGGCAGATCGATGTGTAGTCTCGTGGAGCTCGAGCGCCATCTGTGGCTGACGGCCTCTTCGAACCAGGGGTGGAGGGTTTTGTGGAATGTTTCACGGCAGCGCAGAAATCTTCGCAGGCCATGAAGCACTTCCTGCCCAAGAGACCCGGATCCAGACCTGCGTCGGCTCGACCCAAGCCAGCGCCGACTCAGCAGCGGTGAAGGCCACGCCCCCTGCTGCTCAAAAGGCAACAGGAGCTGAGACGCGTCAACGCTCTCGCTCTAGGAGATGTTTCCCCCACCCTCAGAATCAGGGACCCTGGCCAAAGATCACCCTGGACCCTGCGCCTCAGGCATTATCCTGAGACGAAGGGACCGTGTCTCGCTGCCGCTGGACCTCCTTTAAAGAAGGCTCTTTTTGTGCCCAAGCACCCAGTTCTGTTCCGGGTGCCGGCGAAAATGTGTTTGTTTCACAACGTGAATACCGGGTCTGTTCTAACGCCCACACAACCCACCGCTGTTATAGCGGGCACTTTGATAAGACACAAACATTGTCAGAATAAGAGTAACCTTCCTCTTCCACTCTCCACGGGAGTCATGCCCCCAATAGGCAGCATACCTCCCCAATGCATTCAACCCCTTGCCATACAGGCCGAGGCCTGGCCGGCCATCACTGGGGTATCGGATTGGGTAATGGAGATAATATCTCGAGAATATTCACTCCAGTTCGCTCGCTGACCCCCGCGGTTCCGCGGGGTGATCCCCAACCGAGTGCAGAGCGCAAATTCACACGTTCTGCGCACGGAGTTGAGGAGCTTACTGGACAAGGAGCCATAGAACCGGTTCCTCCAGATCAAACCGAGTCGGGCTTCTACAGCCGCTACTTCCTCGTACCCAAAAAGGATGGCGGTCTCTGCCCCATCCTCGATCTCAGACACCTGAACCGCGCCCTTATGAAACGGTGTTTCAGAATGATTACACTGAAACAGATCCTCTCGCAAATATGCCCAGGGGACTGGTTCTTCTCCCTGGATCTGAAAGACATCCAGATAGCCCCCCATCACAGACGATTCTTGAGATTCGCCTACGAAGGGGTTATATATCAATACATAGTCTTTCCATTCGGACTGTCTCTAGCTCCTTGCACTTTCACGAAGTGACCTCCTCTCTCAGGCAGGCAACACTATTTGGCACCCCCAGCCAGAGCTGTGGGCTCTACACCTTTGGCCTCTCGATGGGAGCCTACAGTCCTCCCCGAGAGTGTCATGAACACGATATCACAGGCTAGAGCTCCGTCTACAAGACGACTCTATACCCTCAAGTGGTCTGTCTGCTCCGCCTGGTGTGCAACCCGCGGCGCAGACCCAGAATCCTGTGACATATCACTAATTCTGTCCTTCCTAATTCTGCTCCTTGCAAGAGCTGTTGGATAAGGGCCGCTCAAGGTCTATGTGGCAGCAATTGCAGCTTCCCATGCCCCCATAGCGGGCCAAGGAGTGGGAAATAACGACTTGGTCGTTCGCTTCTTGAAGGGTTCCAGGCTGCTACGCCCTCCTCGCCCCCTTACCGTTCCCACATGGGATCTGCCCACGGTGCTGAGAGTCCTGCGGTCCTCTGCAGTCTGTGGATCTCCGTCTCCTAATGCTTAAAACCGCTCTGCTTCTAGCATTAGCGTCGATAAAACGTGTGGGCGATCTGCAGGCGCTCTCTGTGATCCCCTCCTGTCTTGAATTTGGGCCTGACGACTCTAAGGTAGTCCTCAAACCAAGACATGGTTACGTACCTAAGGTGCTCTCTACTCCGTTTAGAGCACAGGTAGTGACACTTTCTGCGCTCCCCTCCTCCCAGCAGGACCCAGAGCTGAATCTGCTCTGTCCAGTCAGAGCTCTTAAGATTTACATTGAGCATTCCGCCCCCTTCAGGCGGTCGGAACAGCTTTTTGTCTGCTTCAGCGACCGCACCAGAAGGTCTCCGGTCACGAAGCATAGACTATCTAAATGGATAGTTGAGGCTATCTCGCTGGCACATTCTTCTTTGGGCCTTCAATGCCCCACGGGAGTTAGGGCCCATTCTACTAGAGGTGTCACCTCTTCCTGGGCATGGTCTAGCAGAGTCTCCATAGCGGATATTTGTGCGACGGCCTGCTGGGCTTCGCCTTCCACATTTACCAGATTCTACACTCTGCTTAAGACTACTGCTGGCCCGTGGTTGCCCTCAACCACACCGGCACCTAGCACACTATCGGAACGATTAACCAGATTAGGCCACCTATTAGCTTGGCTTTTCCGCCTTCCGCAGGGCTTCCCTGCCTCATACCTATCCTCAAGCCATGCCTTCGGATTATATGGTGTTTTTCATTCCACTTGTAGCATGGCGGGATTATACTGGTTCCCCATAGCGTCCTGCTACGCAGTATGAGTGAAGTATCGATAGGGAACGTACTCGGTTACTAACGTAACCTTGGTTCCCTGAGATACGGGAATGAGTACTGTGTTCCTGGCCGTATTTACAAGCTGCATATGGTCGTCGCTTCAGTCGAAGTAACCTGAGGACCCTACGGCGATGTGTCTGCTTATATAGCCATAAGCCCCGCCCATTTTGGTGGGCGTCATCACCATAGGTCCGAGCATCTTCGCTGCCATTGGCTCAAAGTTTTACTTTGCACGCACCAATGGCCGTGCAGTATTCACTGCGTTATTGTAAAGCTTCAGTCATCGGAGAAAAAGGAGTTTTCCCCATAGCGTCCTGCTACGCAGTACTCGTTCCCGTATCTCAGGCAACCGAGGTTACGTTTAAGCCGAGTACGTCAGTGCCCACTAAGTAAACACTGTCATACTATCTCAGGTAGTTTATTTTTTTACCAGTTTCTTTTTACGTCAGTTTGAAGTCAATTTGAAGTATTGTTTGACATCTATTTAACGTCTTTTCACATCAAGGTGACTGCTGGAAGGCTGTGTCTTAAGTGAACTAATTGAGCTAAGTGACATGTCGCGGCAGATAGCAGACAGTTGTTAAAATCAGTCTGTCTGCTTCCTGGCCTGAGCCCAGTTAGTCAGCCATTATAGTCAGTGAGCAGTACACAGAATATTTATTTATGCATTAGCCATAATGTTGACATTTCAACAAATCACAATATTGTTTTCAGTGTTTCTTTCATTGGCTCTTGATCCCCTGATTCTTTAGTTCTGTGACTTAGACTTTCTTTAGACTTGATTGTGTACTTGCCCCCATCTCAGCTATATGTTAAAACAATTATTGTAATTTAATGAATTATACAAGTAAAATTTGTTTATATGTTAAATGTTATGTGTACAGGAAAACATCAATAATCATCTTATGGATACATACGCCAAAATGAGAAGCTTCAAAGAAAGTGTAATATCTTTGCATCCCTCTTGAAAAATGACAGAGAAAACTTGAAGCAAGGTCTATCCAAACCTGGTGGCTATGATCTCATTCTGCAAGGATCTGGAGAGACATTGGGAGAAATACAAGAGCCAACCAATAAGAAGTCAAGGTTTGTCCGACAGTTATCACTTAATAAGACATGTTAAAAAAAATAAAGGTACTAGGAGGGGTGAGCAAGTTTACCTCGAGGGCCACATAAATTTTCGAATCCATTGTTAAGGGCCGCATATTATTGCACATTAAATTAAATCTTTTTTTATTTATTCCAACTGAAATTTGATAACTACTGTAGTGTATGGCATGCAATTCCTTCTACCCTGTGTTTTATAAACACTTTTATTGAAAAAAATGGCAAAACATTTGCACACTGTCATAAGACACATTATTATAATAATTTACAGTATACATATTTTTATTCTTGACATTTTTCAAATATTCCTCTAATTCAGGGGTGTGCAATTAATCCCAAGGGGCCACATGAGAAATGGGACTGTAGTGGAGGGCTGAACCAAAAGGTAAACTTAATTCTGCTCAATAGCTTAATTTATGGCTTTTAAAATGCAATAAATATCTATAACTGATCTAACTCTTTTATATTTAAAAAAGAAAAACACCACCACTAATACTTTTCTGCACCTCTACCCTTTGTGCATATCACTGGTTATACATGTACTAATGTGAAATCAGATGTGTAATATTAAAAAAAATTAAAACATTGTAATGTTACAAACCGCTCTCAATTTAAATTTATATCCTTGTGAGCCATATTTACAATTATTACTAGTCTGTCTGTGTCACTCCGCCATTCAGCGTCTCGAGACGCGCTTTTGATAACAGAAATTGCCATGTCATGCTATAGTAAACCAAAGCTCACAACACTCTCCCGCCTCTGCTTCAAAGACACGAGACAGAACGAGACGAACGCAGCGTTTAAACCCGTCCGTCTAGCTAGGCATGTCTCCTTCTCTTTTATTTTTACTCAAGTATGCTGCATGCAGACTGCGCCATCTAATGGATTTTGTTGTATTACATCAAATTAGTAATTTTCACCAAAATCCAAACTGAAACGCAATGTTATTGAATACATTTAAACCGCNTCGTTATACGAAGCGCTGCACTATGTTATGAATGCATGTTTTAAATTATGCGTCTGTTTAAATTCCTCCCTGAAGTTCAGCTGTCGTAGCAAAAAACATCTAATACGCACAGCACTATTAAGTGCAGTCGTGTGTCACCGCGCCGTGGGGGAAAAGAAACATTCGAACGAACGTGTGTAGACCTTGTTAGGCGCTTGGTCTTAGCTCTTTCTAATGATCACGATGACTGTGCCTGGTGCAGTACCGAAAAGTTGCAGTGTGGTGTTCTACATCTCTGATAAATTAACAGACATCTGAACAGACGAACAAACGTACTCTGTTACTAACGTAACCTCGGTTGCCTGAGATACGGGAACGAGTACTGCGTAGCAGGACGCTATGGGGAAAACTCCTTTTTCTCCGATGACTGAAGCTTTACAATAACGCAGTGAATACTGCACGGCCATTGGTGCGTGCAAAGTAAAACTTTGAGCCAATGGCAGCGAAGCTGCACGGACCTATGGCGATGGCGCCCACCAAAAGGGGCGGGGCTTATGGCTATATAAGCAAACACATCGCTGTAGGGTCCTCAGATCTCTTCTCTTTCAGGAACGACTCTACCTTCGCTACTCGAGACTGACTGTTTCGCCGTCGAAAAGCATCTTCAGTGGATTCGACCTCCTGCTCAGCAGCTTCGCTATTCAGCAGCGCCGGTCTTTTCCCTGCCGCCATCCGGCGACTCTAGAAGAGCAAATTTTCTTGAGCAAATTTCCTGCGGCGTAGTTTCAAATTCCGTGCCATACCTGTCACTCTTGCTGGGGTTTCCTGCACGCTGCTGATAGCCACGGCGAGTGCATCTCATGCTTGGGGGTTTCCCACGCCGAAGACACACTCATTGCGAGAGCATGAGACTCTCCTCTCTGCGCTCGCGGATTGCTTTCTTTTCAGAGAGCGAATCCGCTCCTCGTGACCTCCCGCTTTCTTCCTCGCAAGAGGTTGTGAGAAAAAAGCAGCGGGGTAGAGGATCCAAGCACTCGGATAAGAGCGGGCTCAGGCTGTGACTGCGTGCCTCGACTTCTCCCAGCCTGACCAGCGTCCCTTGTCCGCCGCCAGTGATATGGTCTTGTTGGCGCAAGCGAATTCGGGGAAAATGACAGTATGTCGTTAGCAGCTTCAGACACGGAGAAGCTGTCGAGCTCATCATTTGACTCCGCCCCTTTGCTGTCTACAGAGCACAGCGAGACCAAGCCAGGTGTAGACGCCGAGCTCTTTCGGGTACTAACCAAGGTTTTGGAGGAGCTGGGCATGGAGTGGTCTTCTCCGGAAGAACCCGCTCGCGGCCGCCTGGATGAGTGGTTCCTGCCGGGGCTCCTTCAAGCCCCTCGTCAGCGGACTTCACCATTCTTTCCAGAAGTTCACAAGGAACTTACCAGGTCATGGCACACCCCCTATTCGGCTCGTCTACAACCCTCTTCTTCCTCCACTCTCACCTCGATTGACGGCGCAGAAGAAAAAGGTTACGAGAGGCTGCCTTTCCTCGATGAGTCTGTGGGCGCACACCTGTGTCTGACCACTGCCATTGGATAGACGGTGAAAGTAGCCCACCCGTCTGAGCGTGTGCTACTGATCTCGCTCCAAGCGCCACCAAGGCGGCAGGCGATAGGCAGATCCATGGCCAGTAGCGTGGTGCTCGAGCGCCACTTATGGCTGACGCTCACGGAGATGAAGGAAGCTGACAAATCCCTTCCTCGACGCTCCGATCTCTCCCACGGGCATCTTCGGACCCGCGGTGGAGAGCTTCGTGGAACACTTCACGGCTGCGCAGAAGTCTTCGCAGGCCATGAAACACTTCCTGCTGAAACGACCAGGCTCCAAGTCCTCATCTACCCGGCCTAAGCCAGCGCCTACACAGCAGCCAGTGAGAATCACTCCCCCTGCTACGCAGACGGCGCCGAAAGCAGAAACCCGCCAGCAATCCCGCTCTGGAAAACGCTTCCCTCACCCTCAACGCCAGGGACCCCGGCCCAAGATCACGCTGGACCCTGCGCCTCAGGCTCCGCCCTGAGACTCAGGTGAGGAAGAGGAAGGAACCAGGTCTCGCCGCAGCTGGACCTCCCTCCAAACGAGCTCTATTCAGCGCCCAAGCACCCCGTTCTGTTGTCATGTTGAAATGTTGGGCCCGTTCTAGCGCCCGCTCTGCAACCCGCTGTTTTTGCGGAAAAAATTATAAAACACAAACTTTGCAGAAAAAGAGCAATTTTCCTCTTACCACGGGATATCAAACCCCCAACAGGGGTTTGCCCCCCAAAACATTCAACCCCTTGCCATACAGGCCGAGGCCTGGCCGGCCATCACTGGGGTATCGGATTGGGTAATGGAGATAATATCTCGAGAATATTCACTCCAGTTCGCTCGCTGACCCCCGCGGTTCCGCGGGGTGATCCCCAACCGAGTGCAGAGCGCAAATTCACACGTTCTGCGCACGGAGTTGAGGAGCTTACTGGACAAGGAGCCATAGAACCGGTTCCTCCAGATCAAACCGAGTCGGGCTTCTACAGCCGCTACTTCCTCGTACCCAAAAAGGATGGCGGTCTCTGCCCCATCCTCGATCTCAGACACCTGAACCGCGCCCTTATGAAACGGTGTTTCAGAATGATTACACTGAAACAGATCCTCTCGCAAATATGCCCAGGGGAGTGGGAAATAACGACTTGGTCGTTCGCTTCTTGAAGGGTTCCAGGCTGCTACGCCCTCCTCGCCCCCTTACCGTTCCCACATGGGATCTGCCCACGGTGCTTGAGAGCTCTAAGGGCCTTCCTGTCGAGTCCTCTGCAGTCTGTGGATCTCCGTCTCCTAATGCTTAAAACCGCTCTGCTTCTAGCATTAGCGTCGATAAAACGTGTGGGCGATCTGCAGGTGCTCTCTGTGATCCCCTCCTGTCTTGAATTTGGGCCTGACGACTCTAAGGTAGTCCTCAAACCAAGACATGGTTACGTACCTAAGGTGCTCTCTACTCCGTTTAGAGCACAGGTAGTGACACTTTCTGCGCTCCCCTCCTCCAGCAGGACCCGAGCTGAATCTGCTCTGTCCAGTCAGAGCCTTAAGATTTACATTGAGCTTTCCGCCCCCTTCAGGCGGTCGGAACAGCTTTTTGTCTGCTTCGCGACCGCACCAGAGGTCTCCGGTCACGAAGCATAACTATCTAAATGGATAGTTGAGGCTATCTCGCTGGCACATTCTTCTTTGGGCCTTCAATGCCCCACGGGAGTTAGGGCCCATTCTACTAGAGGTGTCACCTCTTCCTGGGCATGGTCTAGCAGAGTCTCCATAGCGGATATTTGTGGGACGGCCTGCTGGGCTTCGCCTTCCACATTTACCAGATTCTACACTCTGCTTAAGACTACTGCTGGCCCGTGGTTGCCCTCAACCACACCGGCACCTAGCACACTATCGGGACGATTAACCAGATTAGCCACCTATTAGCTTGGCTTTTCCGCCTTCCGCAGGGCTTCCCTGCCTCATACCTATCCTCAAGCCATGCTTCGGATTATATGGTGTTTTTCTTCCACTTGTAGCATGGCGGGATTATACTGGTTCCCCATAGCGTCCTGCTACGCAGTATGAGTGAAGTATCGATAGGGAACGTACTCTGTTACTAACGTAACCTCGGTTCCCTGAGATACGGGAACGAGTACTGCATTCCTGGCCGTGCTTACAAGCTGCATATGGTCGTCACTTCAGTCAAAGTAACCTGAGGACCCTACAGCGATGTGTTTGCTTATATAGCCATAAGCCCCGCCCCTTTTGGTGGGCGCCATCGCCATAGGTCCGTGCAGCTTCGCTGCCATTGGCTCAAAGTTTTACTTTGCACGCACCAATGGCCGTGCAGTATTCACTGCGTTATTGTAAAGCTTCAGTCATCGGAGAAAAAGGAGTTTTCCCCATAGCGTCCTGCTACGCAGTACTCGTTCCCGTATCTCAGGCAACCGAGGTTACGTTAGTAACAGAGTACGTTTGTTCGTCTGTTCAGATGTCTGTTAATTTATCAGAGATGTAGAACACCACACTGCAACTTTTCGGTACTGCACCAGGCACAGTCATCGTGATCATTAGAAAGAGCTAAGACCAAGCGCCTAACAAGGTCTACACACGTTCGTTCGAATAAACAGATATGACGTTTTTGTGGGCGTCCCCAGTAATGCAGACGCTCATCCGCACCCACTGATTAACATGTAATTTGCATGACTTTGAAAATGAAAATGAATACGAAAAAGAAAACGAAAATGAAAGAAAAGAGAAAATAAAATGAAAATCAAACTTTACTATTTAATTTCAATTGTGTCAGTATTATTGCATGAGAATTTATGAAAACCTTTGTAAAAATGAGTTTGCAATTTCTTTTTCACATTGCCTTTTCATTTTCATATTGGCCGTCTTGCCTCGAGATTTTAGTGAAAATGAAATGTCAAATCACCAATTGCATTTTCTTTTTCAATTTGACAGGGACAACGCATTGTCAGTGTAAAAATTAAAATAATTACATTTTATTTTTCATTTTGGCACATATTGTGCACACTGTTGTGTATAATGAAATTGTTAATCTGGTTTTCATTTTCAACGTTTAATTTATTTATTTAAATTTAGCAGGATTTACCTTCCATAGTATTATGGTATGGTTCAACAAAAACAATTTACCTGAGTCTGATATGAAATGGCTAGCAAAGTCAACACAGCAGCCAGTGCAATGTCTTGTTCCTGTCTCTCAGGGAACCATGGTTACTCTCTTTCGAAAGTGGTCTCTTGACATTGTGTCACTTCCACATAGCAAAGCCCCAAGATGACCTGATACAAAAACTCTGCAACAGTATCCAATAAAAACACTCACTGGAGAATTTGCATACCACCACAGTTCACAAGAACTCTATCGCTACTCTGAGCAAGGTAGCAGATAAGCACAGCAGAATAAAACAGCCACAAACATCATGTGCGGTGAGGCGAGCAGAACAGTAATGAGTCCCATATTGTAACGTTTTCCCCACTCTTTGTTTGGATTTTTCATATGCTGGGATGCCAGACAGGATTTCTGTCAGTAGTTTACGTTTCAAGTTAAGAAAACATACAAAGGTCTCGTGTAGTCTGATTTGTCTTACACAGAACATAATGAGATAATGATTTATACACCAGCAATCAATGCAATAATACCAATAATAATAACTCTTAAATAGGAAATGCAACCCATTCAAAACAATAGGACACATAGAATTTCATTCAAATGTTCAGTTAGAGAGAATAAAAAAATCAGTTTCAATATTGTCCAGCCACAAAATAGGCTACAAAATAAAAAATAGTCCAGTTCACAAGGCAATCTGTAATCCAAGCAGTAAACATGCCACAACATATGTCAATAGTTCAAGAAATCAAAATATTAGGAGAGAAAAATAAATCCCCCATCAAAGATAATAGTCAACAGCCAAGTCAAACAGGCATCCACAGCAGGCTGAATTGTACTCACGACTCCTTTATAATAGTCTGGTACACGTTTTCCTGGACTTTTCAGGCGTTGGTATATACAAGGCTGGAGGCTCGTACTCTGTTTATCCAGTTCAGGTTTTGGAACTATACGCTCGCACTGCTTTCCCTGCAGCGTCTAAACGACGGTCTGCATAATGTCTCGGTTACTTTCCTTTGCGTCATCCTGGAAGAGCGATCAAACAATAAGCACTTTTTTGCTGCAAATAAAACAATGAATCGTCAGGGGAGTCTTCAAGAGGAGCTCCACGAGATATACTTAGTGCCTCTAGGCTGCCGCTGCCATCTTTTTGTGAGTCATGTACGTCAGACAGATAAAGGTAAAAAAGGGGCTGGACTAAAAACATCGCCATCTTAATTCAGACATTATAAAAATGACTGTAGATACAAACAATAATGATATTTTTGATATTTGAAAATAATGATCAGATGGATTTTACATAGGAATGATGAGTGATAAATCCACGACAGATGAACAATTCGTTGCAATTTATTTATTTTTGACAACTTCACAATGTACTAAGTGCCAGCATGAAGCCTTTGCTACAGACTAACACAGGACTGTAGCAACCCAGCCCAAGACAGGACTGTAGCACAAATGAAAACGGACGCTGCTAACTTCGCAAAGCCGTTCTCACTCTGGACGGCAAGACCGTGTTTGTCTCTCGTGAATCTCCACTCCCAGAAACGGTGCTCTCTGCCACCACTGTTAACGGAGCCACACCGCTGCAGCGAGTTGATCTGCAATGAAACAGCAACGTGGTGGTTGATCACATTACTGTAGTGCAGGGCTTNCTAGAGTGCCGACCTAATTTCTCAATGGTGCGACTAAAAAAAATCTGAGGTCGCACCGTGCGACCAGCCGTTCGAGGGAAAAAAAGTCTCTGCGAAAGTCTCCCTGTGGTTCAACAACAGACACATTAGGCCCATATCGTGGTCTAAACCAATCAGAGATAGTGAAGGGCGGACCCCCCTCTGATTGGCCGTGGTCCAGATATTCCTGTACTGTGTGTACGTGTGAAAATGCTGTGCTGCAGTCGACAGAGAGGTGAGTAGCCTATAGGCCCGTCAGATAAACAGAGTGGATGTAGCCGCGGATGATGAGAGAAGATGAAAAGAACGATTGACAACTTTTTCGTTAAGAATGTTAAGTTAAGGCCTGATCCGTCCGAAAATCATAAATAATGCTCCGACACGCTAGACTGCGACTAAATGGTCTCATTTTGCGACTGTTTTTCCTGCCTGTTTTTCTTAATGGTCGCACCGGTGCAACTGTCAAACTGATCAATATATAATTTTTGCGTATTATAAATTTAATGCGCAGAAATGTTATATTGCGCAAGCGGCGCATTCAGTCACTCATTTTCGTCTCCCCTCCTTCAACCATTCACTTATCTATCAGTGGCCCCGCCCCCAAAGACGTAATTCGCGGGTTACGGGTAAGAGGCGAAGGACCGAAAGAGCAGACGAGTGAAGCGCTCAATCTCGCAACTTAAATAAATATGCAGAATACAAGAATTTCCCCTGCTAAGGTACAAAACAGCAAAGATAACGAAATGTGTTGCAAGTATTGTATGCATGTGAAGCTAATGCAGGAAACACGTGTTTAAACTTTAAGCACTGAACTATTGTATAAAGATCTCTAACAATACTGCAAAGCATACAAAACGTTATACATCACGCTAAATACTATTTATTTGTAAGTCGCTATTGATAGAAGCCAAACGTGTATCAATGCAGCTTTCATGAAGAATAATCACTAAAAGCCTTCAGGTCTCGCGGGTTGTTTGAGATATGCGCGCGCCCAGAGAGTCAGAGCACAAAATACTAAACGGAGTTCTCTTTCACGCTTCTTACTCTGAAACGGACATATTAACACAAAATAACTAAAAATTCCCATATTAACAAGAAACCTTGAAAGGTATCAGTTTTTCATTGAACAAACAGTCAGTAATGCAGCTTAAGCAGAGTATAAATCTGTTCTATAATGTTCATCAAACAACAACGGACGGGCCCAAAAACACTCACTGATATTAAAGGAATTGTGTTCTCTTATAGGAGTCGTTCACAACAAATAAAGGAAGAAAGTAGCTTTAAGAAAGATGTGCTTTAAATATGGTAAAGTGTTGAAAGAGAGTTTACATATACAATAAAAATAATTCAATCATAAACAATGATTTGTATTAATTTCTAATTGATTTATTAATGTATTAAACACATTTTAATGAAGTTTTAGTGATTCTTTTTTCTTACCTCACCCCAGACTCTGGTTGCTATCAAATTAAGGGCTGGTGCCACCAACTGAATAACTTGGTAGCACCAGTGCCACCTCTCTCAAGTGTTAGTCTAGAGCCCTGCTTTCTTGTAGAATTGTGCTTCAAATAAAGAACTTTATGTTGACCAGATTGTTAGTTAATCATTTACAAGTCAATATTGCCTATATGGACAGCGATTTTAAAAAGAAAGTGCACCTAACTTTTGTGCTGGTGCACCTAAGAAAAAAAGTTAGGCGCACCAGTGCAACCAGTGCAAAAAGTTAGTCTAGAGCCCTGCTGTAGTGGGCTAACCTACGCAATATTCAATACGGGAGTATGATATGGAGCAACCTTCCGATCTCTCTTGTGAACCCAAAACGGAAGTGACTTAAACTGCAATTCATCGACTGGCTGCTAGAGGCTGGCTCCAAAAGAGAGTAAAATCTCATTGAACCCCATGCTAAAATGCCCAACTTTACAGCAGAAAAAAACATGTTTACAGCCTGGTACAAAAAAATATTTTGGTCTGTATAGGTAATTTTGCCCTTCATGGCAACTGTGAGGGTTACAGTCATGGGACACTACGTTCATTATTTTATTACAATTCTATGTTGAAAACATAATCAATGTGTAAAGTATAGCCTAACGAATCAAACATAGGCCTATTTATGAACTAAACAAAAAAAAAATGTTTCCCATGAAATGCAGATTAATCAAAGCGTGGAACACTTCACAATTGGCCCGAAAACTCCATAGCCTATATTAGCCTTACAACTTCTGTAACTATACATAAACTCAGATAGCACCCGGCTCCACATACAAAAGTAAAGTTGTGCATGCCGCTGCGTTCCAAAGTTCAAGTTTGGTGAACTCTGACCTGTGAATTCGCATCACGTGAAGATGTGCGACCACACGGATTCGTCACGGCGTGACCTTTCTCTCCTCAGGGCGTGACCCTCCATTCTTGCACTAGTTTCCTTATATCCTGCTCCCCACCCATATTCGCAGCTGCATACGACAAATATTTGCGTGCTCAAACTGCAATGTGACCGGGGCTGTTTACTCTACAACTTCATTAATTAAAACACATCGTTAGCCACTTTCTCATATCTTTTAAAATTTTATTGAGAATAATGGCTTGATTGATCTGATATGTGATGGGGGAAAAAAGTCGGAATGCACAAGATTCGAATCTGCGCAATTCTAGAGTTAGTTCGACATAGCAGATTTTAATACAGCTTCTGTGTACCTTATTACTATGTAACAAAGTTCGACAATGGAAGGAAGGAGACAGGGTCGGCGTAGCTGGTAAGAGGTTTTATTTGAAAATAAAACACAAAAACGCAAAGCAAAAGGAAATAATATGTAAATTGGCCTCCTGGCACAATCTCTCTTCGTCAGCCTCGGTCTGTCTCTCTCTCAGCTCTCTCGTCTCGCTCTCTCTGTCTCGTGCTCTCTCTCTCTCTCTTTGTCCTCCGATTGTGTTGGCTTTTATTCTCCTCTCGCCAATCACTGAAACGAGAGACAGGTGTTTATAATCATCCCTTGCCGTACTTTTTCCCGCCGATCTCCCATCCCTTTCTCCCCAGACCTCCTGGACCACGCCCCCCTGCCACATACCCCCACCGCCCGACTCAGGCCGGGGCCCCTCCGGCCTGCAGCCCCCCCCTCCTGGAGAGGAAGTCGGCTACCACCATCTGGGTCCCCGGTCTGTGGACCACCTGAAACTTGAATGGTTGTAAGCCAGATACCAACGGGTGATCCGCGCGTTGGTATCCTTCATGCGGTGGAGCCATTGGAGGGGAGCATGGTCTGAACAGAGTGTAAATTCCTTGCCCAGGAGATAATAGCGGAGGGTGAGGACGCCCACCTGATGGCCAAACATTCCTTCTCAATGGTGCTGTACATAGTCTCTCTCCTTGAGAGCTTACGACTAATGTACAGCACCGGCCGTTCCTCACCCTCTATCTCCTGGGAGAGGACCGCCCCCAGGCCCCTGTCCGATGCGTCGGTCTGTAAAAGAAAGGAAGATCAAAATTAGGAGCGTGCAATAGCGGGCCACCACACAGAGCAGCCTTTACCTGGGTGAAAGCCTGCTGGCACGGCTCCGACCACTGGACGGAATCTGGTGCCTCCTTTTTAGTGAGGTCAGTCAGCGGGCTGGTGAGGGTCGAATAGTCAGGTAAAACTCCTGTAATATCCCGCCAGCCCCAGAACTGCCTCACCTCCTTTTTGGTCTCGGGCTCGGGGAGGCTGCAATTGCGCCGTCTTATCAATTTGGGGAGCACCTGCCCGTGACCCAAGTGGAAGCCCAGATACCTTACCTCCACTCGCCCAATTGCACACTTCTTCGGGTTAGCCGTGAGCCCGCTCCCCTCAGCGACCTCAAGACCGCACCTAGTGCTGCATATGCCGCTGCCAATCGTTACTTAGATAATGATATCATCCAAGTAAGCAGCGGCATATGCCCATGTGGACTAAAATGCGGTCCATGAGCCGCTGAAAGGTCGCTCCCCCCCCTCCTGGAGAGGAAGTCGGCTACCACCATCTGGGTCCCCGGTCTGTGGACCACCTGAAACTTGAATGGTTGTAAAGCCAGATACCAACGGGTGATCCGCGCGTTGGTATCCTTCATGCGGTGGAGCCATTGGAGGGGAGCATGGTCTGAACAGAGTGTAAATTCCTTGCCCAGGAGATAATAGCGGAGGGTGAGGACTGCCCACCTGATGGCCAAACATTCCTTCTCAATGGTGCTGTACATAGTCTCTCTCCTTGAGAGCTTACGACTAATGTACAGCACCGGCCGTTCCTCACCCTCTATCTCCTGGGAGAGGACTGCCCCCAGGCCTCTGTCCGATGCGTCGGTCTGTAAAAGAAAAGGAAGATCAAAATTAGGAGCGTGCAATAGCGGGCCACCACACAGAGCAGCCTTTACCTGGGTGAAAGCCTGCTGGCACGGCTCCGACCACTGGACGGAATCTGGTGCCTCCTTTTTAGTGAGGTCAGTCAGCGGGCTGGTGAGGGTCGAATAGTCAGGTATAAATCTCCTGTAATATCCCGCCAGCCCCAGGAACTGCCTCACCTCCTTTTTGGTCTCGGGTCTCGGGGAGGCTGCAATTGCTGCCGTCTTATCAATTTGGGGAAGCACCTGCCCGTGACCCAAGTGGAAGCCCAGATACCTTACCTCCACTCGCCCAATTGCACACTTCTTCGGGTTAGCCGTGAGCCCCGCTCCTCTCAGCGACCTCAAGACCGCACCTAGGTGCTGCATATGCCGCTGCCAATCGTTACTGTAGATAATGATATCATCCAAGTACGCAGCGGCATATGCCCCATGTGGACGTAAAATGCGGTCCATGAGCCGCTGAAAGGTCGCTGGGGCTCCGAATAAGCCGAATGGAAGGGTGACAAACTGGTGTAATCCAAACGACGTAGTGAAAGCTGTTTTTTCCTTGGATAAAGGAGATAAGGGGATCTGCCAATATCCTTTTGTCAAATCCAATGTCGAATAAAAACGAGCCGCACCTAGCCGATCAAGCAATTCGTCAATCCGCGGCATTGGATATGCGTCGAACTTCGACACAGCATTCACCCTGCGGTAGTCCACACAGAACCGAATGGAGCCGTCGGTTTTAGGAACTAAAACTATCGGGCTAGCCCAGTCGCTATTGGACTCCTCTATTACTCCCATATCTAGCATGGCGCCCAATTCCTCCTGAACCACTTTTTTCTTGTGTTCAGGCAACCGATATGGCCGGCTAAGTATTACGATCCCCGGTGTGGTCTCAATATGGTGCTCTAAGAGTGAAGTACGACCCGGCAGAGGAGAGAACACATCGGCAAAACGAGCCTGCAACTGGGCCACATCAGTGATCTGGGTAGGGGAGAGGTGATCCCCTGCCGCGGCCAGTGTGCTAGATGGGTTTTTACCTCCCACCTCTGGCCCGAGATCATCCTCCCTTCCAACCACCGTTGCCAGCATCACTGCATCCGCTTCATTCCATTTTTTCAGGAGATTGAGGTGGTATAACTGGTGTGTATCGCCTCTGTCAGGTCTCACCACCTCATAATTGAGATCCCCCACTCGCCTTGTGACCACAAAGGGTCCTTGCCACTTAGCGAGTAACTTTGAGCTAGATGTGGGTAGTAATACGAGGACTTTCTCTCCCGGTGTAAATTGACGTAGTCTGGTACCCCTATTATATTGCCGGCTTTGTCTGTCCTGGGCCTGTAACAAATTCTCCATAGAGAGCCGCCCCAACGTGTGGAGTTTTGTTCTCAGGTCCATGACATACTGAATTTCGTTTTTACTAGCGGTAGGCCCGTCCTCCCAAGTTTCCCTTAGGACGTCTAACACCCCACGGGGCTGACGTCCATAGAGTAGCTCGAAGGGGGAAAACCCCGTGGAGGCTTGAGGGACATCGCGCACCGCAAATAACAGGGGTTCCAGCCATTTATCCCAATTTTTGGCGTCCTCGTGAACGAACTTCCGGATCATGGTTTTTAAAGTACGGTTAAAGCGTTCGACCAGGCCGTCCGTTTGTGGGTGATAGACGCTGGTACGAATCGTTTTCACCCCCAATAACCCGTATAGCTCGCGGAGTGTTCGTGACATGAACGTTGTGCCTTGATCCGTGAGAACCTCTTTTGGGATTCCCACGCGGGAGATTAACGAGAACAGCGCGTCCGCCACGCTTTTAGCGGAAATATTGCGGAGCGCCACTGCCTCGGGGTATCGGGTTGCATAGTCCACAATAACTAATGCAAAGCGGTGCCCTCGTGCCGATCGTTCTAACGGCCCGACCAGGTCCATACCAATTCGTTCGAAGGGGACCTGTATCCGCGGGAGCGGGCACAATGGTGCTCTTGGGGTGGCCGGTGGGTTTACCAACTGACATTCACGACAAGTGGCGCACCATCTGCGCACATTCTCGTGGATGCCCGGCCAAAAAAAACGGGTCGTTAGGCGATTTAGTGTTGCGCTCTGTCCTAAGTGTCCTGCCATAGGATTAGAATGAGCTGCCTGGAAAAGCATTTCCCTGCGGCTCTTCGGGATGACCAATTGTGTTGTATCCTCCTTTGATTGAGTGTCTTGGGTCACTCGATACAACCTGTCTTTGATGATGGCAAAATAGGGATAGGTGAGTGGTCGCGCCGGGTGGAGCGGCTGTCCGTCTATCATCCGGACCTGATCGAAGGCATTTTTGAGCGACTCATCTCGAGACTGATCCAGGGGAAAATCATCACACGATGAGAGATTCTTCCTCTCAATTGCGCTCAGTTCCCCTGAACCCGTCGTCGATGGTTCTGGCTCAGCCTCTCCAAGCTGCGCCACCGCCCCCTTCCCCTCGCCTTTTCCCCAAGAGACACCCACGCATAAATGTCCCAACAAAATACTAAAATCCGGCCAATTTGTCCCCAGAATTAGTGGGTGTCGGAGGTGCGAATTAACGGCTACCTCCACCGTATGTTTCTTTCCCCTAAATTGGATCGACAGCGACACTAAGGGGTAACTCACCACCTCCCCGTGCACACACCTTACCTTAACCTTGCGGCTCGTATCCAATGCCGTGGATTGAATCACGCCTGGGTGGATCGAGGTTTGGTTACAGCCTGAATCCACCAAGGCCTGATAAATACCCCCCTCTATACTCACAGGTATTTGGTATAGGCCAGCTTGATCGAGGGCAGCCTGCGGCGCATCGGGGATCCGGATCACCGCACCCACCTCCATAACCGGACACATCTTGATGAGGTGCCCCGGATCCCCGCACCGCCAACAGACCGGCCCAGGCCTACCCGCCACCCCAGTGGTAGGAAGCCGGCCAAGGGATTGGCGAGAGGAGAAAGGAGAGGAAGGTGTCGGATGTCCGGGAGCTGGCATCCCCCCACCGCCTCCCCGCGCCGTAGGGACGCCTTCACGGCCGGTAGGAACCGCACCCCCGGGCCACTCCGGTCTTGGGTGGCGGTCGGTGTCACCGGACGAGACCTAGGAGAAGGGGGAAAAAAACGGTTAAAAGTATGGGGGTCGCCGACCCCGCGGCCCGCCGCCATGTGGTCCTCCGCCAGCTGGACGGCCTGAGACAGCGATGCCGGCCGGTGGCACTGGACCCACCGGGCCGTCTCCGTGGGTAGTCGAGCCACAAACTGCTCCAGTACGACCCGCTCTACAACCGTGTCGACATCGCCGTCGTCGTCCAGCAACCATTTGCGGCAGGCGTCCAGGAGCCGTTGGGCGAACACGAAGGGCTGGCCGCCATCCCCGAATTCCAGCGACCGGAAGCGCTGGCGCTGCTGCTCTGGAGTCAGTCCGACCCGCTGGAGGATCGCCTTTCGGAGGTCCGCGTAGTCCAGGAGGTTCTGAACCGGCAGCTGTTGAGCCGCGAGCTGGGCTTCCCCTGACAACAGTGGAATAAGTCGGGCGGCCCAGCCGTCGCGGGGCCAGCCAGATACCTCCGCGGACCTCTCGAAGAGCTCGAGGAAAGCCTCCGGGTCGTCCTGAGGCCCCATCTTGTGCAGCAGCACGGGAGCCGATGGGCCGGCGGCCGATGGTGTCCCTCCGGTTTGCCCACCCTGGGTAATCCAGCCCCGGAACAGCTCGCGGTCCTCCGTCTGGGCCTGGAGGAGTAGGTGGAACCTCTTCTCCTGCTCCTTCTGTAGGTCCAGCAGAGCCCGATGATGTTCCTGGTGGAGTCCCGCGAGCGCCTGGATGACGTCCGCAAACGGTGAGGTTGGCGGGGATTGCATGACGGGGCGTTCTCCCTCCTTCCCGGGTTTCGGCACCACTGTGGTAAAGCGTTCGGACAATGGAAGGAAGGAGACAGGGTCGGCGTAGCTGGTAAGAGGTTTTATTTGACAATAAAACACAAAAACGCAAAGCAAAAGGAAATAATATGTAAATTGGCCTCCTGGCACAATCTCTCTATCTCCCGGTCTAGCCTGGGTCTCTCTCTTTGCAGCTCTCTCTGTCTGTCGTCTGCTCTCCTCCAGCCTCTCTCTTTCTTTGTCCTCCGATTGTGTTGGCTTTTATTCTCCTCTCGCCAATCACTGAAACGAGAGACAGGTGTTTATAATCATCCCTTGCCGTACTTCTTTCCCGCCGATCTCCCATCCCTTTCTCCCCAGACCTCACTGGACCACGCCCCCCTTGCCACAGTTAGCAATGACAATAATAATTAATGATAATAAAATACACTAATATTAGAGCGAAGTGGTAAGCGCACTGATACAAACAAGCTGCCGGCAGCGATGCAGGAAACAGGAAGCAGGATTTCCTCAGGAAACAGGAAAAAGCCGAAAAATGCCTGTTGACAAAAATGACCATCCCAGTGAAGAGTCCACAATACAACACGGTTTAAACTTGGTTCAGCAAAATTCTGAGACTGATCCAATTACTTCTGATCCGCAAGTAGTTGAGCCACATTTGGATACATTTTTAGAAGATTTCAGAGATAATTTGTTTGGCTTCACTCTTAAATGCAGAGAGAAAAACCTTCTACATTTGTCAGTCCAACAAGACATTGCTGATGATTAATTTAACTCTTGATTAATTTAAACATATGTTTATTTGAATTTTGTTTAAACTGAGTTTTATACAGAATATCCTATATGTAGGTTATACGGTTGAATTTTTGACTGTTCTGTATACTATACTACTACAGTTACATTTGCCTGCTACTTAGAACTTGTTAAAGAATTGCTCACAAAGCCTGATGCCTCCAGTTTGAACACTCATGGAAATTATACTGTATGCCTGAATTCATAAAATGTATTTTGTCTTTTAACAAGTGTTACCTTTACTCAACTTCACAAAACAATAAAACTATGAAGTGGAGTTTGTTGCCTTGTGATTAGTTAATACTACTTTTAATGTTTTGGTGTAATTTTTTATATTATTAAATGGATCGTCTCTATATAAGGGACATTTATGTCACTAGGGGTACATAAATATTCCTTTAGAGGTACAAACAAGAAGGTACAAAAATGTACCAATGTTCAAAGGTACATTTTTGTACCCTACTAGGGTACAGCTGGAGCGACAAAGCATTTGTACTTTTTTAGGTACATTACTGTACCTAGAATTTTCTGTGTGTAGACTGTAGCTGAAAAGGGGGGGTTTCATGACCCTTTAAATTTAAAAGTTGAGTAGCTAATAGAAAAAGAAAGGGGGAAACAGGGCAACCCTGTCTTACTCCTCTATGAATAGAGAATTTTGGTGTTGTTCCATATATAACTATTTCCTCTTACATATAATGTTTAAACTGCATTGATAAAATAATGATCAAAGTAAAAAAACGTAATACACTAAAGATGAAATCATGGCTTACTGTATCGAAGGCTTTTTGGAAGTCTAAAAACATGATTAAAGCAGGGTCTAACACTAAATCATGATAATCAATCAAATCAAGAACTAACCTAACATTATTAGATATGTGGCGACCTTTTATAAACCCCGATTGGCATTCATCAATCAAGTCATCCAGACCATGTTTAAGCCGTTCTGCCAGAATAGATGGCAATATTTTATAGTCATTATTTAATCATGTAATTGGGTGCCAATTGTCGACCAAAAGTGGATCTTTTTGAGATTTTGGTATTAGAGTAATAACACCCTCTCTCATTGATGATGGTAGGTTAGCATTAGCTTGGCATCCATTTCCCATTTTCTATAATCAACGCAAAAAAGAAAAAAAGCTTGATTCCCGATTTTGGTTTTCTAATTTCAAAAGGAAAATCCGTTGGCCACTAAGTACACGGACCAGTTTCCAATATCCTCCACTAATTCTATAATCTTTATGTTCTGATAATGTCATTTAGGACTAATAAGTGTATGGTCCGTTAAAGCAGCAGGCAGTATAGATGTGTCCAAAATGAATGGTTCTAAATCTGAAGAAACCAATCATACAGTATGTCAATGGGGGAAGTCAAGACTGTAGCTTAGACATAAAACATCCCTAGATTCACTGTTCGCTCTAGGAGGAAATCCATCCATGGAACCATTCACAACCAAAATAAAGTCACCACCAATAATTAATTTAGCATTAGGATGATTCCTCATAGTAGAGTTGACACAATTTTCCCTAATAATAAATATTTTTCATCTTTTGAACAGTATCCATAAACATTAACAATAATGAACTTAGAATAATTCACATCAATCAGTAATATTATCCAATGACCTTTAGAAACCCCTTTGTTCCATATATATTTACCAAGGAAAGTGTTACAAAATTGAAACTCCACCTGAGTGACTGGAGCCGTAAACTAACCATATCGCACCTCCCCATTGGTTGTTCAAAAAAATATAATCCTCGGGCACGAATGAGTTTCCTGTATGAAAATCAAGTCACTTTTGTGTTCTTTGAAAAAAAGAAAAACAGCTTTCTTTTTGATTAAAAGGCAGGAAATCTGAAACTGTTCAGCTGCGCTTAATTTCACAATCATTTGCGATTTATAGATTTCACATCTGATAGAGAGGCATACACACATTTTCTCACCGGAAGTCTAAACACAAACAGCTCAAAAATGGTGGTGTTACTATCCACTCTTTTATCATTTATTGCATTTTATAATTTATTGCATAATTTTAGGCAGACCTTTATACGTCATACGTCTCTGTAGTTTAAAATTTTAGATTAGTTTAGTTAAGTTAAAGTTGTTAAAGGAATGAAATGATTAAATGTGCTTCTAACGGAGAAGGTAAATATACTGTAGCAATGAGTCTATACAGTCGCCTACCCTCTAAAAGTAGCAGTTTCCATTACACTTCAAAATGAGCAAATTGAAATAACGCATTGAAAATACGCCAAAATGTAAGCACGTCAATTTCGTAAAAATGTTTTCACGCTCGCATGAGGTGTTTTTTAAAGAAATACTATAGGCATATTTCGCAAAACTGCAATGGAAACACTTTGTCCTATTTACAAGTCACAGGGCGTACAAAAAAACTCACATGATCATTCGCGGTATGTTTTGATAGAACATTTGGGAAGAAAGGATGTAAGGAATTCACATGAAGTAATATCTTATATGATGGCCCAAACGCAGGAAAACAAGTGAGTGCAGTATGGAGATTTACAGTGAGGTAATGTGAAAATATATAAAGAAATATAGACAATTCTCTTCATTCTTTCATCACAGTAGGTGACACTATGCACTAAAGTTGGTTTGCAACCTACCATAAAATGTACAAAGAAGAAATATGGCCAGAATGACTTAAAACAAAATTAACCCTAACCCGCACTTTTATTATGATTATTACGGTGATCTACAGCAAGAGCAGTGAGGATCCCTTTATTTACAAGACAAACAAACAAAACACCAATTGTAAATTTAACTGAGCATATAGTGATGAATGAAGACGCTATTTAAGATACGTTTTCCCTGCCAGTCATGAGTGTGTTTCATGCCAGTGAAGTGTTCACAATTTTAACATGTTTTAACATGTTTAATAAATGTTATAATACAAACTTTACTGTCTATTTGTAATACCATGTAGTAGCTTCGGTGCCATGCAGTCCCATGATGCAATGCTATTGCTAAAGTATCGTTCACATCTCGCCTAACTTCTTGAAGGTAAAATAATAATTTAAAAAAACTTCTTAAAGGTTTGTTCTGCTATTTGTTTACTTGAAAAGGGGTCTCAGCTATCCATTTCATCATAACAACAGTTTATGTCCTAGTTTTTGTTTTGAAGAGTGGGCTATGAGCAGGAGAGATATATTCATATTTCAGCCGGCTACCTTACAAATATCTCTAATGAGTAATTCAAATCTGTATTCAGCTGAATTGTCTGCTTTGTTTCTTTAGTCTGAGCCTCATTCAAACTTTTGTTAATAAAAGTTTACATGTTAATACATGTTAAGGGATAGTTCACCTAAAAAGGAAAATTCTGTCATGAATTAATTCAATTCACGTTTATTTGTAAGCGCTTTTCACAGTTTACACTATAACCATTAAACTGAAATTGTTTAAGACGCGCGCGCATGCACGCACACACGTTGTATGTAACGTGTCATTGTTACATACAAACAGCTTTCCTGTGGCTCAGTGGTTGGAGCATGGCACTAGCAATGCCAAGGTCATGGGTTCGATCCCAGGGGATTGCACATAGTCAGAAACAAATGTATAATACAATGCAATGTAAGTCGCTTTGGATAAAAGCGTCTGCCAAATGCATAAATGTAAATGTGTTACATGTATGCGTGTCCGTCTTGCTAATGCCTTCGCGTTGCGTGCATTTGCATTAATAACGTCCGTCTGTCTGGCCAAAGCATCCATTCCGAAACCATACATTAGCGGCCCGCTGGGAAAAGTTCAGATACTCCGGATGGCCGGACCGCCCCTGGTCGCAGTCAGTGGGATGACCGTTCTGGACTTTGAATGAATGTCCTACTGGTCAGTCCGCCCCTGATAGTGCTCTAAACATCAGGAGTTTTTAAGTCATTGTTGATTAATATAACCATATACAGATGAGCAAAGTTCCCCTCCACAGTTCACTACTTACATTTCTTGTAGCAACTAGTTTTTTTATAGCAAAACATTTTTTTTCTTGTTTAGTATACAGTTTTGAGGTTTTGTTGTAGTTCTCCTGTACCTTTTAGAATACATTAACATTTACATTTAGTCATTTAGCAGACGCTTTTATCCAAAGCCACTTACAGAGAGTTCAGGGAGCAATAAGCGATATGTCATACAGGAGCAATAATACAGTAGGTGCTAATACAAAGTTACTAGTTTCAACAAAAGCTAGACCATTACTTGTTGAGAGAAAGAGAGAGGGTTAGTGTTCTTTTTTTCTCATTTCTCACAATACAGTGGCCATGGCGAGCGTGCATGACAGAATTCATTGTGTATAAGAATCATGTATCAAATATGAGCAAAGGCAGTGTTGTTTTTTTGATGTGGATTAATCATATCAGAAATGGCATGTAAAGCAGATGACGTCTTGTGATGAGGGTTTATGACTATATGATATGTGGATATATACCGGCTGTTGATCAATTTGTCCAGCTTATCTGAGCATTTACTGTGATGCTGCATATAAAAAATAAAAAAGCTCTGTGACGCCCCTGCCGGTTGTTATTGTCTTTTGTATGTTTTTGTGCGTTGTTTCAGGAGATTGGTTTGTGATTGCAGATTGGGGACACCGGCCACTAGGGATTCCTATCTATATAAACAGCTTTTTCCAGCTAGATGTGGTGTCCTTTCCTTTTTGGATTCCATTTTACGTTTATTTCATTGTATTGGTTACTTTGGCTCGAACTGTGCTTAATTAGTTCTTCTTTTTAGTATGTTATGTTATAAATAAAAATGCATTTTTTCTGCAAGTATGCTCGTCTACTCCCTTTTTTTGTTGCGATCTCATGGAATCGCAACAAATGGGGGCTCGTTTAAAACATTCGTTATGTTTTTTTTTTTTTTTTAATTAGGTTTGAATTTACAATGTTTTTGTTAAATGTGTTATGGAGTGATGAGTATAAAATTAGTTAAGGAAAGGGTTAAATTGCTCTTCTTTCGTTGCAATTGTCGTCAACAACATGCATACTAGACCCTATACCTACAAATCTACTGAAAAAGATGCTCCCAGAAATTATAGATCCTCTTCTTGGTATTATTAACTCATCTATGACATTAGGACATGTGCCTAAAGCATATAAGGTGGCTGTTATAAGGCCCCTTGTCAAAAAACCCCAACTCGACCCTAGAGAACTAAGGAACTACAGGCCTATATCGAATCTACCTTTCATATCTAAAGTTCTGGAAAAAGTAGTTTCAACTCAATTATGCTCCTTCCTCCAAAGGAATGACATCAATGAAGAATTCCAGTCTGGATTTAGAGCATGTCACAGTACAGAGACTGCTTTGATCAGAGTTACAAATGATCTGCTATTGGCGTCTGACCGAGGTTGTATCTCGTTATTGGTGCTGCTAGACCTTAGTGCTGCATTCGATACCATTGACCACAGCACACTCCTACATAGACTCGAAAATTATGTCGGCATTAAGGGAATAGCTTTGAAATGGTTTAAATCTTATTTATCCGACCGTTTTCAATTTGTAGCAATAAACAATGAGGTGTCACGCAAATCGCAAGTCCAGTACGGTGTACCACAGGGCTCAGTCTTAGGGCCTCTGCTCTTCGCATTATACATGCTACCTCTAGGAGATATAATAAAGCGACACGGAGTTAGCTTTCACTGTTATGCTGATGATACTCAACTTTATATTTCCTCGAAGCCTCATGAAACACAGCAGTTCCATCGAATAATGGAATGCATAGTCGATATAAAAAACTGGATGAGTAACAACTTTTTATTACTGAACTCGGACAAAACGGAAGTGTTACTTATTGGACCGAAAACTGCTATAAGTAACAACCAAGAATACTGTTTAACTATTGACGGATGTTCCATAAAACCCTCGTCGTCAGCAAAGAATCTTGGCGTTCTATTCGATAGTAATCTGTCATTTGAGAGCCACGTCGCCAACACCTGTAAAATTGCGTTTTTCCATCTTAAGAATATATCTAAACTACGTCATATGCTGTCAATCTCAGATGCAGAGAAGTTAATTCATGCATTCATGACATCAAGACTAGATTACTGTAATGCACTGTTAGGTGGTTGCCCTGCAGGCTTATTACAAAAACTCCAATTGGTCCAAAACGCGGCAGCTCGAGTTCTTACACGTACAAAAAAGTATGAACATATTAGCCCGGTTCTGTCAACCTTGCACTGGTTACCTATAAAGCATCGCGTTAACTTTAAAATCTTGCTTATTACCTATAAAGCCTTACATGGTTTAGCTCCTCAGTACTTGAATGAACTCCTTTTGTATTACAGTCCTTCACGTGCATTACGCTCTCAGGCGTCCTGTCAGTTGGTAATACCTAGAATTTCAAAATCAAGTGCAGGTGGTAGATCCTTTTCCTATCTAGCGCCTAAACTTTGGAATAGTCTTCCCTGCACTGTCCGGGAGGCAGACACACTCTGTCAGTTTAAATCTAGACTAAAGACGCATCTTTTTAATCTTGCATACACTACTCTTCCATAATATAAATCTTCAGAGGGTTTAGGCTGCATTAGTTAGATCAACCGGAACCAAAAACACAACTGATGTACTTGTTGCATCAAAGAGTACAGAACAGTACTCTACTCTCAGCCAGTCTTGTCTCATTGTTCCAAGGTTACCACAGCGAGCAGGATGCAGTTCATGGCCTGACCTGATGGTAGAGCGGAGAATGGGAAGTGGGGACCTGACAAGAGCTGAGATGATAGAGCTGGATAAAGAAGGACGCGGTCACTTGACACGTCTTCACCACAAAATTTCAAATGCTATTAGATTATTAATGATAATCTTAAACTATAATTTATTTTATTATTAAGTTTATTTATTTTATTTAGCCTTGTTGTGCAAGCTCTCTGGAGCTTGTGCAGAGGCAGCAGCTTTTGCCAGAGGGGAACTGGAATCCCCTGGTTGGGCCTGGGTTCTCCTGAGGTTTTTTTTCTCGATTAGAGTTTTGGGTTCCTCGCCACCGTTTGCATACTGTTTTTGCACTATCTGCCTGACCGGGGGGGCTGCTTTAGAATCTTAAAGTTTTACTTAATTAATATTGCATATAGGAATTTATTATCTGTTATATTTGACCTGTGCTTCTCTCTCCTTTATCCTAAATGTGTGCTCTCACTGAGCGTGTGTGTGTGTGCGTACTTGTCTGTGTACGTACGTGTGTGTGTGTGTGTGTGTGTGTGTGTGTGTGTCTCTGTGTCTGTGTGTGTTGGTGTGTGTGCGTGTTGTGTGTGTGGAGTGTTTTGTGTGTGGGTGTGTCTGTCTTCTGTGTTTTCAACCTTTTCTTGTTTTTGCAGGTACAACTTTGATTGTTTTGCTTGTAGTCAATGTGTCTCATGTACAGCTGCTTTGTAACAATGAAAATTGTAAAAGCGCTATATAAATAAAGTTGAGTTGAGTTGAGCAATTGTGATATTTTAAGCCTATAATTAGCTTCTCCTCTAGGTTGAAGCGACATGTTCTTTATTTGGCTTGTCGATTTTTTTTATTTTAGTTTATTATTTTTGGGCAGATCGGCGGTTAGAGCTGTGTCTCGGGAGCACGCCGAAGTTTAAAGGAACCGCCAATATAATTGGTTGTTTTTTTCGGCTTACGGTATTCAGTGCATAAGTACCCACCGCTGTATGCTTGAAGAGAAAGGGTCTACTTAGAATTTTTTTTTTTTTGTAGGATGGAGAAGTTCAAAATTTATGTGGCTTAAATTGTTTTTTTTCCTGGATCTTGCAATTGCGACTGTAAGATTTGTTTTGAATTCATTTTTTTCTAAATACTGTGAGATTGTGAAGAATGGCTTCTACTGAAACGGATAAGTTCTTAAATTCACCTTCTGATCGTTTATTAAATTTGTTGTGGAAAGATCAGCTAATTGAAGTTGCGACGCATTATGATGTTGGTCTCACTGCTTATGATAAAAGGTTAAAAGAGAGCATCCAAGTAATTTTAAGATCAACTCTCGTGGATAGAGGGGTTTTACGTCCTTTAGCTGAGCCATTGGATCCTGTTGTTTCAGCTTCTTCCGCTTCCATGTTGACTTTTGAACAACAGAAGCAATTGGCTGTTCTCCACCTTGAACGTCGTAAAATGGAGTTCCAGATGGAGATCGAAAAACGAAAAATTGATCAGGAGGCAATGTTGTCACAGCAAGCTTTAGAATGAAGAAAGCTTGAGATTCAGCAACAGCATTTAGACCTTATGAAAGAAGGCAAGATTAAGGTTTTTTCAAATGTTGAAGATGCGCATGTGTTTGGGGAAAGTGATTCATCTCGTTCCACATTTAATGTGGCTACAAATTTATGTTTGATGCCTTTATTCAATTAGGAAGATGTTGACACATTTTTTGTGTTGTTTGAGCGTGTCCAGTTGTGGCCAGTCAAGGTTGGCCGGATGCCGAGCGTACTCTTATGTTACAGTGTGTGGTGACTGGGAAGGCACAGAAAGCCTATTCTGCATTAAGTTTCGTTGATAGTCAAAACTATGATAAAGTTAAGACTGCGATTTTAAAAACTTACGAAATGGTTCCCGAGGCTTACAGACAAAAATTTTGTGCGTTGAGAAGACATTCTTCTGGAACCTATGTAGAACTGGCGCGTGATTTAGAGATCTGTTGTAACCGTTGGTGTAGCGCTTCAGGTGTTAAGACATTGGAAAACCTTTTTGAGTTAATTGTTTTGGAGCAGTTTAAAAATACCTTGCCAAGTCAAATTGCAATTTATATTACTGAATGTGATGCATGTACAGCATATGAAGCTGCGATACTTGCTGATGAATACGAGTTGGCTCATAAAACACGTTGGGATGTGAATTGTTTTAAAATTGAGCATGATGACTTCTCTGTGGCTCCATCCGTAATGTCATCGTCATTCCCTAGTTCAAGTACGTGACCAGTAAGAGGGGTGAATTCCAATCTTTGTTGTAATTATTGTCTCGGTCAGCGTCATTGGAAAAAAGACTGCCCTATACTTAAATCTAAAGGTCGATCTTATGTTACGTCAAAACCAGTGCTGATTGCTTCGGCAGTTGAATCTAATAATTTGCTTTCTTTTTGTTCCATTACGGATACTAATGGTGACAGGGTGATCAGTAAAGATTCAGAATTTTCATCCTTTATTTCAGATGGATATGTGTCCCTTCTGAAGGCTGAGAAAGTTCCGGTTAAAATATTACGAGATACTGGTGTGTCCGCATCATTTATTTTAGAGTCTGTACTTCCTTTCTCACATGAGTCTTTTACAGGGGAAACACTTCTTATTTGTGGGATAGGACTGACGAAAATGTCTGTACCTGTACATAAGGTCGTCTTGTCTTCTGGTCTAGTTGATGGTGAGGTTGAGTTGGGGGTGAGACCAGCACTTCCCGTGGTTGGAGTTTCTGTAATTTTGGGCAACAATTTAGCTGGGAACCGAGTTTGGAGTGATGATTCGCCTCCTTTGATTGTGTCTTCTAGGCCACTATCTGCTGAAGAGGCTAAAGCAGATGTGCAAGAATTGACAGATGTTTTTCCAGCGTGTGTGGTTACCCATTCTGCGAGCCATATGAATATGGAAGGGAAACATGCGGAAATTTAAGTGGAGACTAAAGGTATTCCGTGGCCCGATGCAATTTCAACTGTTTCCCGAGATGATTTGATTAGACAGTAAAGGGAAGACTCTTCCTTAAAAGCTTTATTTTCACAAGTAGTAGCTGACAATGATATTTCTTATGGTTATTTTATTGAGGACGAGGTTCTAGTATGGAAATGGACACCTTACGTTAAAGGAATTTTACTAGAACCCATTACACAGATAGTATGTGCCAAGTTACACGTTACACTGCGGCTTTTGCGTTGTGTTCGATCACGGCGAAGTCCGTTATTAAAGCATTGTCCCAGTTTGTTTCGACTTTCGGCATACCTAAAATCATACAAACTTATCGAGGGAGTAATTTTACTTCTGGAATCTTTAAAGAGGTTTTGCGTCACCTTAATATTAAACACAATGTGTCTTCATCTTATCATCTACAAAGTCTATGCGTTTTAGAGCGTTGCCATCAAATCGTTGTTCCTTTCTTATTGTGTGGAGTTGCACAGAGACTGGGAGGAAGGTCTACCTTGGCTTATTCTGGCTGTAAGGGAGGTTGTACATGAGAGTACTGGATTTAGTCTGAACGAACTTGTTTTTGTACATACTGTTCGGGGACCGTTAACTGTGCTTCGCGATCACTGGGTACATACTGAACCTCCAAAAAAATTATCTGAATATGTGAATGGTTTTAAAAGACGTCTTTTTGAGGCCGAAGGGAGAATCTAAACCAAGCGCAATTAAAAATGAAACGACTGTATGATCGTCAGACCGAGATTCGATCATTCTGTGTAGGGGACCAGGTATTAGCTTTGCTTCCTGTATTTCTGTCACCATTTAAAGCCAAGTTTGCCGGCCCTTATGTGGTGGTACGTAAAGTGTCAGATGAGAATTATACCATTGATACACCAGAAAGGAAAAACAAAGTGCAGTTGTGCCATGTAAATTTGCTCAAACCATATTATTCATGTGAGGTTTTGCCCCTTAAAATGGCGCGAACGGTTTTGTCTGTAAACCACGATGTGTCGTTAATGGATTCCAAGAAAAGAATGGAGGAACACGCAGGTGACTGTGATTTGCAGCCTCACTTGAAGAATTCTGAAATGTTAAATAATCTGCATACTCTTTTGGGACATCTTCCCTTTGTTAACCGTTCTGAATTAATTCAATTGATTCAAGAATATACATCTTTATTTTCTGATACCCTGACACAAACTCATGTTTTGCAGCATGATATTGATGTCGGTGACTCTACTCCAATTCGCCAGCGTTTTTACAGGGTGCCGTGGGTTAAAAGAAAATATTTAGAGTCCAAAGTCAAGTATTTAGGCTACTTGAAAATAATTTAGCTGTTCCATCGTTTTCTAATTGGTCGTCTCCTTGTTTGTTGGTCAATAAGAAAGACGGAACATTCCGTTTTTGTATGGACTACCGAAAATTAAATGCCGTTAGCAAACCGGATTCTTTTCCTCTCCCACGTGTAGAGGACTGTGTGGATAAAGTAGGTGCTGCAAAATATCTTAGTAAATTTGATTTACTAAAAGGTTATTGGCAGGTTCCTCTAATGGAATGCGCACGAGAGATTGCTGCGTTTATCACGCCTGATGGCTTGTACTCATTTAATGTCATGAGTTTTGGTTTGCGAAATGCTCCAGCCACGTTCCAACGGTTAATGAATTATGTGATAGCTGATCTTAAAGGATGCGCTGTCTATTTAGATGATCTCGTGGTGTACAGTGATTCGTGGGACGAACATTTGGTCCGAATTCGTTCTTTATTCGACAAATTGTCAGAGGCTCGTCTCACTGTGAACCTGGCGAAATGTGAGTTTGCCCAAGCCACAGTGACATATTTGGGTAAGGTTGTCGGTCGTGGTGTGGTTCGACCGATAAACGCAAAAATTGAAGCAATCGATAAATACCCACCACCCTCCACAAAACGAGAATTGATGCGTTTTTTAGGGATGGTGGGATATTATAGGAGTTTTTGTCGCAATTTTTCGGAGATCGCTGCCCCACTTACTGATCTTTTGAAGAATTCTCGTACTTTTGTTTGGACTTCGATTTTCCAAACTGCTTTTGAAACTGTTAAAACCCTTCTTATGTCATCTCCAGTCGTTGCCGCTCCTCAGTTGCATAGACCGTTTAAAATTCATGTGGATGCCAGCAAAGTGGGTGCGGGGGCAGTCCTTTTGCAGGACGATGATCAGGGTATTGAGAGACCAGTATGTTTCTTTTCTAAGAAGTTCCTGTCGTATCAATTGAGCTAATCGGTAATTGAAAAAGAAGTGTTAGCTTTGATTTGGGCATTACAACATTTTGATGTCTATGTGGGAGGGGGAGTTAGTGTTGTTGTGTACTGTGATCACAATCCCCTGACATGTTTGACAAATTTTCAAAATCCAACTCAACGATTGATGCGATGGTCGTTGTTTCTTCAATCGTACAATTTGAAAGTTTGTTATATTAAAGGATCCGATAATGTCCTGGCGGATGCGTTGTCTCGTGCACCTATTTCTTGAAGTTATGTTTTATTTTATTTTTTCCTTCCCTGTTGTATTTTGTAATTATTTCTTAGGAACCGGGAAGTAGAGCTGTGTTGGGTCTGTGGTGAAAGTGGTAAGATGTTTCGGTGCCAACTGACTTTTGTAATTTTAGAACTGAATTCTGAAATGGAGATTTATTGTAGTAATTTTGCTTTTGTAACCTTTGGTTATTGTTTTGTGGGGGAGGGTGTGACGCCCCTGCCGGTTGTTATTGTCTTTTGTATGTTTTTGTGCGTTGTTTCAGGAGATTGGTTTGTGATTGCAGATTGGGGACACCGGCGCAAGGGATTCCAATCTATATAAACGGCGTTTTCCAGCTAGATGTGGTGTCCTTTCCTTTTTGGATTCCATTTTACGTTTATTTCGTTGTATTGGTTACTTTGGCTCGAGCTGTGTTCAATTAGAGCTTTTATTTAGTATGTTGTTATAAATAAAAATGCATTTTTTCTGCAAGTATGCTCGTCTACTCCCTTTTTTGTTGTGATCTCATGGAATTGCAACAAGCTCAATGTGGCATTATGAGGTCTTCTTGTACAGCAAACATGATGTATAGCTCTGAGCACACGAGTGCAGCTCATTTGTCATCGTGTGAAGGTTCAGGAGGTGCTGCGCTGTTCCGTTGGGTTTCCAGTTGAGTGCCTGAGCTTTTCAAAGCTCTGTAGAGATTTGAGTTTTATTTCCTCTCATCCTCTGATTCTCATACAGTCACTCATCTCATAAATGACCTTATTCATTACACGTCTTTACTAAGAAAGTTTCTGTTATGAGCAAATGTCTTTCTTGAGCAGAGTCTCCCAACAAAGTCAACTGTACTTAAAGTTAATTTGTTATGGTAAGAAGTTGCCTTTGTGCTTTTAGTCATTTTTCTCTTTTCCAGGTTGCGATATTTTGTATATTTTGGTGTGCTTATTTTTTGTTTAGGGTTATTTAATCACTTATTTAAATCTTCAATTGAATAATGTGGTACGGAAATTTGGATTTTGTTGTTTATTGACTTTTCTTTCATAATAAATACTTTAAGTATTGTATGTTGTGGTAATAATAATAATAATTCATTACATTTATATAGCGCTTTTCTAGACACTCAAAGCACTTTACATGGAAGGGGGATCTCCTCAACCACCACCAATGTGTTGTCCCCCCATCCTTAAGCCATCATTAAAAAAAGAGAATTGAAGGAATTAGTTGTCAGAGAGGTCATTGGGTCTGCATAGAGAATGTATTTTTATATAGACAGATCGTCACAACAGCTTCAGCTCACACATCAGTAACACTGTCAAAAAAAATTAGCTTTCCAAAGTATAGCAATCCACATCAATGAAACATGGACGTTAAGTATATAATATATTTGTCACGGTCTGGCAGAAAGAACCCAAATGCAGGCAGCAGTGAAGGGGTTAACAGATACTTTATTTTAACAAAGAAACAAAAACAGAAACTAAAACACCCACGATGGGGAAAAACCAAGAAAACAGGATAACATGCAGCAGACAGAACACAGATGAACTAAGACAGGGTAAACTGAACAACACTAGACAAACGCTAAATAACAGACTTACAAAACTCGACTTGACTTGACTAGAAATATTTAAACAGAACACTGGTACGGACAGGAACAAGAACAACGAACGAGCACAGGACAAAGAAACAAGAGGGTATATATAGGGAACACAAATGAGGGATAACGACACAGGGCAGGTGTGGGTAATCAAACACTTAGGGAAGGATAACGAGGAAACGAGATGGCGGGAACAGAGACGAGACACTGGAAAAACACATGAGAGGCATAAACATCTCATGGTTTTCCCACATAAAACCCAAGAACTCTGCCCCGATCCCACCACACGACTAGAATTTCATAAACAAGACGGTGGGACCGTGACAATATTAAGTTGTGACAGGCAGAGCAACGACACGTACACAGTAGGTAAAGAGTATGACCCCGGAGGGTAAGTTTATTGATAGCCTCCTGGAGGAGACGAAGGAAATACAGGGTTGGGGAGCCGGGTCAATCCTATCATCGGATCCGTTACTCTCCAGAGCCGAGGAGGGTATGAGTCGTTGGGCCGGCCTGTCCAGTTGCTGCGAGTAGCGGGGCGGGATGGGCGTTCCTTCCGGTCGTTCGCTCAATCGTCCGAGTCTGGAAAAAAACCACAAGAACAAAGCTTGAGTGTGATCTCTGTGCTCTGGAGACGTTGCTCACCTTCCTGCGATTGCCAGCGGCTTTTATAGCCGTTTGGCACAAGGCGCTGATGGGCGGCAGGTGTGCCGCTCTGATTTCCTCCGTCTCCATGGCGACGCTGATTGTGCAAGGGGTGACTCGTCACACTCCCCCCCCCAAAGCGTCGACCTATTCCTCTGAGACGTCCTGTGGACCTCCGGGGAGAGACCTTGGGTGGGAGGGGGGAAGTTACCTGACCGAGTTGTCCATCCTGACCACATCCTCGACAGACCGTCAGCGTTGCCGTGGGAGGCCCCGGCCCGGTGTATCACTGTGAAGTGGTAGTCCTGGAGAGCTAGGAACCATCGTGTGACTCGGGCATTGGTATTTTTGGCTTTCGCCATCCACTGGAGCGGGGCATGGTCAGTCACTAACGAGAAGCTCCGTCCCAGAAGATAATATCGCAGCTCCAGGACTGCCCACTTTATAGCCAGGGCCTCCCTCTCCACGGTGGCGTACCGGCTTTCCGCGGGTGTGAGTTTCCGGCTAATGTACACCACCGGATGCTCCACTCCGTTGGGTGTCTGCGATAGCACCGCTCCCAGGCCGGTGTCCGAGGCGTCGGTCTGGAGGATGAAGGGGCAGCCGAAATCGGGCGCATGCAGTACAGGTGCGGACGACAGTGTCTTCTTCAGGGCCTGAAATGATCGCTCCGTTTCCGGGGTCCACTTCACCTCCTCCGGCTGCCCCTTCCTGGTCAGGTCGGTCAGGGAGCTGGCTATGGACGAAAAGTTGGGGATAAAACACCGATAGTACCCCGCTAGCCCCAGGAAGGCGCGTACCTGGGATTTGTTGTTGGGTCGGGGAGCGTCCCGGACGGCCTCCACCTTTTTCGTCTGGGGTTGGATAAGGCCTCCCCCCACCCGATACCCCAGGTACTGGGCTTCGGCCAGTCCGAGGTGGCACTTTTTGGGGTTGGCCGTCAAGCCTGCCTTCCGAAGGTCCGACAGCACTCTTCGCAGTCTGTCCAGATGGTCGTCCCAGGACCCCGAGTGGATGACTAGATCATCTATATATGCGGCTGCATAGGCTTGATGGGGCCGCAGCAAGACGTCCATCATCCGTTGAAACGTGGCAGGTGCCCCATGCAATCCGAATGGCAGCACGGTGTACTGCCAGTGTCCAGAGGGGGTGCTAAATGCGGTTTTCTCCCGGGACTTTGGAGAAAGGGGCACCTGCCAATATCCCTTTGTTAGATCGAGGGTGGAGATGAAGCGGGCTTTCCCCAGCCGGTCCAGGAGCTCATCCACTCGGGGCATTGGGTAACTGTCGAAGCTGGACACCTCATTGAGTCGCCGAAAGTCATTACAAAACCGGAGAGTGCCGTCTGGTTTCGGGACCATTACAATGGGACTGGACCAGGGGCTGCGGGAGGGCTCTATTACCCCCAACTCTTGCATTCTGGTGATCTCCTCCTCTATAGCCAGCCGACGAGCCTCTGGCACCCGGTAGGGCCGCTGTCTCACCACGACTCCAGGTGGTGTTCGGACCTCGTGTTGAATCACCCGAGTCTGCCCGGGCTTTGGGGAAAAGACGTCCTGGAACTGACTGACCAGGGAGTGGAGATCTTTTTTCTGGAGAGGGGACAGCTGTTCTCCCATCTGGATCACTGGCGGGTTATCCAGGGCGAACGCGGCCATCTGGGCTGGGGTGGCGACCCATTTCTTTAACAAGTTGACGTGGTACAGCTGCTCCTCCCGTCTCCGTCCCGGCTGACGGACCCGGTAGTTGACTGGCCCTACCTTCTCCACAACGGTGTAGGGTCCTTTCCAGGAGGCCAGGAATTTAGAGGTGGCTGTGGAGGTCAGGACCAACACTCGATCTCCAGGCTGGAATTCCCTCGGTTGGGCGGGCCGGTCATACCACCGTTTTTGGGCGCGCTGGGCCTCGACGAGGTGTTCCTTCACTATCGGCATCACCCGATCTATGCGATCTTGCATCTGTTGGACGTGCTCGATCAGGCTGCGGTGTGGGGCTGGTTGTTGTTCCCAGGCATCCCGGGCACATCCAGCAGCCCTCGAGGCTGCCGGCCGAAGAGGAGCTCAAACGGGGTGAAACCGGTAGATGCCTGGGGCACTTCTCGAACACCGAAGAGCACGTAGGGCAGTAGAAGGTCCCAGTCGCGCCCGTCCTCTGCCACCACTCGACGGAGCATCCTCTTCAGGGTCTGATTGAACCTCTCAACCAGTCCATCGGTTTGGGGGTGGTAGATGGATGTCCGCAGCTGTCTCACCTGAAGTAGGTGGCAGAGGTCCGCCATCAGCCGAGACATGAACGGGGTACCCTGGTCAGTCAGCACCTCCCTGGGTATGCCTACGCGGCTAAACATCAGGAAGAGTTCTTTGGCGATGGCTTTGGACGTGGCCTTCCGCAGGGGCAGGGCTTCCGGATACCGTGTAGCATAGTCCAGGATCACCAAGATGTATTCATGGCCCCGGGCAGACTTCGGTAGCGGCCCCACCAGGTCCATCCCGATGCGTTCGAAGGGCACTTCGATTACCGGTAGAGGGATGAGGGGGCTGGGGGGAGGACGTTGGGGTGACGTCAGCTGGCAGGTAGGGCAGCCTTGGCAGAACCGTTTCACCTCTCCCTCGAGGCCTGGCCAGTGGAACCGGTCGCGAATCCGTTGGATGGTGTTTGCTGCAGCCAAGTGCCCCGCCATAGGGTGGGTATGGGCCAGCTCCATGATCGTCGCGGTCTTGGTCGCGGGGACCACCAGCAGAAGCTTCTCCTCCCCCCGCCTCGTGGCCGCACAGTACAACAGCCCGCGTTTTATCACGAAGTGGGGCAGGGGATGTGGGGTGGGTTGACGGTCCTCCCCGTCGATGACCCTAACCTGGGTCCAGCAATTCCGCAGTCGGGTATCCTCCCGCTGCTCCCGTCCGAACGAGCCGCCACTAGTTATCTGTTGAAACAAGGTGGCAAACAGGTTAGTGTCTCGGGACTCACCCTCTTTCTCACTCTCCGTCGCGAGGAGGACGGGTCGGGGCCTCCGTTCCTTCCGGGACCGCGCCTTCCGCCCTCGAAGTTCTCGGCTGGCGGGTCGCACGGTGCTAGCCAGCAGCTGGTCGAACCCGGGCCAGTCGCGCCCTAATAACATTGGCACCGGTAGGTCGTCCACGATCCCGATCTCCAGCGTCCACGACCCCGGGCCGGCGGCCACCGTTACCTGGCGAGCCGGCACGTTCCGGGTGTCCCCGTGGACGCAGGTGATCGGGATGGAGGACCTTCCCCCGGCGCGGGGCTGCACAACCCCGGGCTGGACCAGCGTGACGGAACTCCCGGAGTCCAATGTGGCGGTTACTGGCCGTCCCTCCACACGGACTGTCCGTCGGGGCGCCCCAGACGGGACAGCCTGGTGTACCGCACAACCCGCCAGCCAAGCGGGGGGTCCGTGGGATGAGGGCTCGGTGGGCATCGGTTCGTCCGGTGGTGTGGCCGCTGCGGGTCTGGGTACTGGCCTCGAAGTGCCCTCCTGTGGTCGCCAAGCCGGGTTTACCCTCCGGGGCGGCGCCCAAGCTCTCTCTCCTGTATCTCGGGCTGCCGAGGCCTCGGCCAGTTCCACCGCCTCCACGACCTCGCGGAGGGTGGTGGGACCTTTCATGCCTACCGTCGTTCGACAACGCCGGGGAAGAGCTCTTAGTAGCCGGTCGACCACCACCCGTTCGGCCACCTGAGAGGCCGAAGGTTCTCCCGCTAGCAGCCATAATTGTCCTAGCCGGGACAGTCTGGCTGCTTGGGCCCGCACCGGCACTTGGTCTTCGTACGACCATTGATGAAATTGCTGAGCCGCGCTGATGGGGGAGAGGCCGAGGCGGGCCAGGATTTCCCTTTTTAGGGCGTCGTAATCCTCACTGGCCAGCGGCTGTAGTGCTACATATGCCCTTTGGGCCTCACCAGTCAGGAAGGGGGCCAGGATCTTCGCCCACTCTGCTTTGTCCCAGGCTTCCCGAGTAGCGATAACCTCGAAGGTGTGGAGGTAGGCTTCGATATCATCCTGGGCCGTGAGTTTGGTCATCAGTTGATGGGCTGTGGATCGGGCATCTGGCAGTGGCACTCGGGCAGCCGCGCTTTCCCTCAGCAATCCCACGACTTGGTCGGTCTGCTCCTGGCGTTGGGCCAGCTGTTCCGAGAATCGCTGTTGGCGGACCACTACTTCTGCTAGGCGCCTGACGACATCCTCCATCATAGCTTACACCAGTAGAGAGAGAGAGAGAGAGAGCAATGGGCGTCCTGCGTGACAAAACAGGGGGGAAAAAATACACAAAAAAAAAATAAATAAATAATAATAATAATAATAATGTCCGGGGTACGTACACGGGGTCGTCGTTATGCCCGCATTCTCCACCAGTGTGACAGGCAGAGCAACGACACGTACACAGTAGGTAAAGAGTATGACCCCGGAGGGTAAGTTTATTGATAGCCTCCCGGAGGAGACGAAAGAAGTACAGGGTTGGGGAGCCGGGTCAATCCTATCATCGGATTTGTTACTCTCCAGAGCCAAGGAGGGTATGAGTCGTTGGGCCGGCCTGTCCAGTTGCTGCGAGTAGCGGGGCGGGATGGGCGTTCCTTCCGGTCGTTCGCTCAATCGTCCGAGTCTGGAAAAAAACCACAAGAACAAAGCTTGAGTGTGATCTCTGTGCTCTGGAGACGTTGCTCACCTTCCTGCGATTGCCAGCGGCTTTTATAGCCGTTTGGCACGAGGCGCTGATGGGCGGCAGGTGTGCCGCTCTGATTTCCTCCGTCTCCATGGCGACGCTGATTGTGCAAGGGGTGACTCGTCACATAAGTATATAAAGTACATAATGTTATTGCTCCCTGAACTCTCTGTAAGTCGCTTTGGATAAAAGCGTCTGCTAAATGACTAAATGTAAATGTAAAGTATATGTGACCTTACATCTGTAAATAAAAAAGTAAATAAATAAAACAACTTAAACACTGTATTTCTCTGTGTTAATTAATTTCAACCAATGCTAAATCTGTAGCATGTGACACAGCATACTTCTTCCGTTCAGGAAGCTTTGTTAAAGGAGGGGGGGGGCGGTGAAACCATCGTCTCCTTACAGACCCTTTTTAATATATTTTTCAAAAACTGGTTTTAGAACATCATTGAATGCATAATAAAACAAATTCAACCTCGTTACATCTGCAATAATGAAAAACTGCTCACTTTGAGAGTGTGGATTATATATACACTGAGTGTCAATTTGACCTTTTTAACACTGGCGATTTTACTGTGGGTTACTCATAACATGACATTGCTGGAAATGGATTTATTGTTTTATGACATATCTGTGTCAAGATTGCCACTCTGGCTCCCTCTCCTGCCCACCAGAGGCTTTACTTCCCAAAGCCTCAGGACTTCATTTCCCATAAACCCTTTCATTGGTCTAATTAGGCTCCACCTGTTGCCCGTTATCTGGACTATTTAAACCATGTTCACTGTCTCACTCAGGGCGAAGTATTGTTTACCCTGGCAGCATTACCAAGTGGTTCTTTGTACTATTGTTTCCAGTTGTTGTTCTTCTTGTTAGAGGTGGGAAGACTGATACAAATATCGATACAATCTGTATCAGATTGACACTAGTCTGATAAGATCAATATTTTATTTTGAAGTTCTAAAATCTGCGCAAAAGTATTGCTCCCATTTCATCAAAAAGCAGACATGGGTCTGAATACGCTGCTTCTTTCACATCTCTAACTCACACGTCGTTTCTCCTCTGCTCTGCTGTTGGGCTGGGAAACCAAGTAAATACAGGGCCAGTATCACCAATATCGATACAGATTTGGATACTTTTGTCTTTTTAAAGCATACACTTGAACCTATGTGTACTTTCCTGTAGACACGGAGCAATGTGTGCATTCGAGAGGTAAAAGAAAGCAGCAGCGTATTCAGACCCACGTCTATTCTTTGCAACACTTTAGTGCAGATTAGAGAGATTCAAACTGAAATACCGAACTCGTCAGACTGGTATTGATGCGATACCAATATCAACGTTGGTATCACTAGTATCAATGTTATCCAATCCAATCCAATCCAATCCACTTTATTTATATAGCATATTTATATTTTAACAAACACAAGGTTTCCAAAGTGCTGTACAAGGAGAAAAAACCCCCAGAATAAATAGATAACACAATAAAAGCACCATAAAATATGAAGTACACAATAAAAGAAGATGAAAAAATATGCATGTATACACATAAAATCAACACTCTACCTGGTGTCAAAAGCCAACGAAAAAAGATGGGTTTTAAGAAGTGTTTTAAATTGAGACAGTGAAGAGGCCTGTCTAATGTACAGCGGCAGTCCATTCCAAAGTTTTGGAGCTGCAACGGCAAACGCTCGATCCCCTCTTACCTTAAACCTAGTTTTAGGCACTGTCAGGAGCAGCTGGTCAGCTGACCTGAGAGATCGACTAGAGGTGTAGGGGTGCAGCAGCTCAGAGAGGTAAGGTGGGGCAAGGCCATTCAAGGCTTTAAAAGCAAATAAAAGAATTTTAAAATGAATCCTAAAATGAATGGGCAGCCCATGGAGTGAGGCTAAGATCGGTGAAATGTGCTCATACTTGCTTGTGGCAGTTAAAAGGCGTGCAGCAGCATTTTGTACCAGTTGAAGACGAGCAATAGATAACCCACTAACCCCCATATAAAGTGCATTGCAGTAATCCAGCCGAGTGGTCACAAAGGCATGGATTACTGTCTCAAAGACATGTCTATGAAGGATTGTCTTAATTTTTGTCAGCTGCCTTAACTGGAAAAAGATAGACTTCACCACAGCTTTAATCTGGCTGTCTAATCTAAGGTCTGAGTCCACTTTGACCCATAGATTGTTCATAATTGGCTTGCAATACTGTGCCGAAGAACCCAGATCAACTGGGGGGGGCCTCACAGAAGTGCCACCAAAGACCATGACTTCTGTCTTGTCCTCATGAAAATTCAGAACATTTAAAGACATCCAAGCTTTAATGTCGTGTAAACACTTTTGCAATGGGTTAGTAGAGTAAGAATCAGACTTTTTGAGGGGGACATAGATCTGGCTGTCATCCACATAGCAGTGAAAAGAAATACCATGTTTCCTGAGAATGGAACTAAGTGGGAGAAGATAAAGAGAAAATAAAAGGGGACCAAGCACAGAGCCCTTTCGGGACCCCACATGAGAGAAGAGCAGTGGAGGACACAGAATCATCAATGCTGACACATAAAGTCCGATGTGACAGGTAAGACCTGAAACATTTCAGTGCTGTGCCACTGATGCCCACCCACTGCTCCAAAAATATTAGTATCGGTCTGCCTACCACTACTTCCTGTATTTTTTTTACCCTTTCCTGTATATTGTTTGTTGATTGTTTGCTGCCTGCCCTGACCATTGCCTGAACTGTGTTTCAGATTTTTGGATTACCTTTAATGTTGCTATTTGCTTGGATTTATGTCCTGTGCTTGTTTGTGGATTAGTCTCATTAAACTGCGTTTGGATCGAACCTTGCCTCAGTGTCCACGTTACAATGTGATTTATTTCTTCATTTTATTTCTTAATGCATAAGGAAGTGCTTTGTAGGGGGGTGATGGAAAATGACTAAATTCATGTCGTCTTTGCAAGCTTGAACCATACATGTTGCCCTTTGAGTGACCTAATGTTTTCTCCCTTGCTAGTGCAAGCTTGAACCATACATGTTGCCCTTTGAGTGACCTAATGTTTTCTCCCTTGCTAGAACTGCTCATAGATTGCACATCACAATCACAATTGGTTCCTCCTCTTAAAGAGGGGACGTGCACATTGGGTAAATGAAGAAGCACTGCATCACAATGAGCTCACTATAACCTGCTCTTGTTCTGCACCTTTGAGGTTTCTAGAAAGTTTCTTGACTAATTAGAGCAGCGGAGGGTGATGGATGTCCACATGAGCCTTAGGGGAAGTAGAGCACCAGTCACAACTTTAATGAGCCCTTAATACAAAGCAAAACTTGCGAATGTGATGATGTGGAGTTCTAGTTCACATACGCAGATTCACATCCCTGAAACGAAGCCACAGCAGAAAGAAATGATGGAAATATTCAGGATCAATCACAACTTTTCACAGATTATATCTGCTAATTAGCTGTGTTTCTGTCCTCTGATGGAAAGATGACTCCTGATCAGATAACTCCAAAAAATGCGCGGGTTTTTCAAGGATGCTATTCTTAACGTAAAAAGATGTCCTCCCCGGGATCCTCCCTTGGTCCAATCCCATCCATCCTAAGTATCAGGTCCCACCAAAGTGAACCCCTTTTCCCGGATTCTTACACATTGGTTAACATAACCTCCGATTAGACCGCATGTTTGCTACTTGTTATTATCGATCACGAACCCCAGTTAAGTAATCAATTCCCATCCTTGAGTATTTCTATTCTACCGCCCCTTGTCAATTGGAAAGAACAGACCACCAACTAACTCGAGAATTAAAGAAGAAAACCCACCCCGGACTAGGCTTTGGGTAATCTGCGAGTGTATGCAACATACTGTGAGTGAGTGATGCTAGTCATCGTCAAAAATTGGGTTCCTTTAAAAGCCCTCCAACCCCGGGCTACCGTCCCTACGTGCTGTCCAAGTGGACCTAGGGGGGCAGGATACCTACCTCTCGGGAACCTTTGTTAACACCGCAAGGTAGCCAGGAACCCGATTCAATCAAAAACACCCTCCGATACCCAAGAAAAAACTGCCACGATACCCAAACGAAGGGAAATGACTGGCGGGGGCCGCAAGACCCCACCTTCATCCAATCACCCCTCCTAAGGACCCTTCCAAACCAAAACAGACATCATTCCTACCTGGAACAACCGCAAGGTGCAAGAATCCCTACCTGACCCCAGTTCACCTCGAGTCCTCCCTATGTTGGTGTTCCACCTCACAATCACGGTGACTGGTTAACTACCCATCATGCACCTGTTTCTATAATCAACCCTGTTTTTTAACACTTTATTAATCTATTTTTCCGTCCTTTTTATTACTATTACTACCCAGTCCTTATATTATACTTTTCATATCCTTATTTCTTGCTTCCGCCCAGTGAATATCCTTAAAAAAATGTATATGTATGCTTCTCCTTGTGTATTCGTATGGAACTGAGTATAAAGTTTTGCTGATGTCACCTTGTATTTTTTTTTCTCTTTCTTCAACCAAGTTCTCTTTTCATCCACGGCTCGGTTCTCCTTAACTTTTATTCTTATAAAATCTCTCTCTCTCTCTCTCTCTCTCTCTCTCTCTCTCTCTCTCTCTCTCTCTCTCTATATATATATTCTTTTATATATAAAAAAACTTACTTTCTAAATCTCTACCTCCTGTTTTTGATATTATTAACCATGTGTTGATTAATTGATTGATTTTCCCGCGCTGTGTTCAATCAATCAATTAACCAATTGGCCTGTTAATCCACCTTTTTCATTGTGGTGACTAAAAAGTCACCGTTTTAGAGGAGATCAGCTCCAATCACCTATATCTCATACTCAATTTACCCCAGATTCAATTCCTCTGGGGGAATCCCTGCACGGGGTTGATTCCTGGTGGTGGATATAGCACTCGTGCTTTTCATCATTCACCCGCCCTTATACTATTAAGGAGCCCCGGAACAACATAACTGATTGTTACCAACACACTCTTTTGTAAAACACCCTCTTTCTATTTTTCAGTCTGTCCTTATTCCCTTCCTCCCGAGCTATTTCATTCTTTTGTAATAGGAGTCCCCTTCTTTCCACCGATGGATAAATTGGTAAGTATTCCGCCCTTGAACTGGTGAGTTTATCGAGTAAGTATGATCTAATTGTAATGAGGCTGAAGCCGAATCAGAATCCATGTGCAGTCGTTTATTAAAATCCACAGCAAACAAATCCAAATCGATAGGCAGGTAGCGTAAACGTGAAACAGGCAGAGGGAAAATACCATAAAGCAGTCCAATCCAAACAACGTAACAAAGGGATGTGGCAGGAGACGTAAACCGAACAGGACAGGCAATGGTCATAACAGAGGAAACAAGGCAGATACAATAAACGCTTGGTAAGGCAGGATAAACTGGCAATACTTCGCAATGGGTAAATGGAAAGGCATGCTTAAATAGTCCAAGAACAGGAAGTAACCAGTGAGGCAGCGAGTGCGGTAGCCAGTCAATACTCGGGAGAGGGCTCCCTCTGCTGGCGTGGAGTTACACTAATAACCATTTTCACTTTTTCTTTTCTTCCTACAACTGTTTCTTTTCCTTTTATTCGTGGCCCATTAGGTTTAGGCCCTCCTTAAAAAAATGTATATGTATGGAACTGAGTATAAAGTTTTGTTGATGTCACCTTGTATTTTTTCTCTTTTTCTTCCACCAAGTTGACTTTTAATCCACGGCTCAGTTCTCCTTAACTTTTATTCTTATAAAATCTATCTATATATACATATACATATTCTTTAATATAAAAAAACTTGCTTTCTAAATCCCGACCTCCTGTTTTTGATATTATTAACCATGTGTTGATTAATTGATTGGGTTAGGGTTAGGGTTAGGGGAATGAAAATCTCACGCTCCCAACGAATGTTAGGGGATGAGTTTTGCTCGGTCCATCCCCAGTCTGCAAGGCACCCCGGTTCTTAATTCTTAAGTTTTAGGTTTGGCAGGGTGGGTGACAATTATTATGTTTTAAGATTTTGGGGGGATTTTTTCCTTTTAAGGGTTAAGTTTGGTGTTTGGTAGGGTGGGTCCACATTATTGGGTTTTTATGGAAATATTGTGAGGATTCCCATTTAGGTTTAGAGTTTTTGTAGGTTAGGTCCAAATTATTAGGTTTTAAATTTTTTGGGGATTCTCCTTTTAGGTTTAGAATCGGTGTTTGGTAGGGTGGGTAAAAATTATTTGGTTTTTAAGAATTTTATATAGGGATATTTTTTAATGGGGAGGGGGTTCTATTTAGGGTTAGGTTCGGTGTTTGGCAGGATGGGTACAAGTTGTAGGTTTTAACAATTTTTTTGGGGGTTCTCCCATTAGGTTTAGATTCGGTGTTTGGTAGGGTGGGTACAAATTATAAGGTATTTGAGGATAGAATTTAGGGAATAAATGTTAGGGTTAGGTTTAGAGTTTTGGTAGGTGGGTCCAAGTTATTAGGTTTCTTAAATTTTAGGATTCTCCTTTTAGGTTTAGATTCGGTGGTTTGGTAGGGTGGGTACAATTAATAGGTTTTTGGAGGATTAATTTGGGGATGGGTTAGGGTTAGGTTTAGTGTTGGTAAGGTGGGTACATAATTTATGTTTTTGATATTTTTGGTGGCATTACTCTTTTTAGGATTAGATTCGGATGTTTGGTAGGGCGGTAAAAAATTAGGTTTTGGAGGATTGAATTTTAGGAGATTGTGGAATGAAAATCTCACGCTCCCAACGAATGTTAGGGGATGAGTTTTGCTCGGTCCATCCCCAGTCTGCAAGGCACCCCGGTTCTTAATTCATAAGTTTTAGGTTTGGCAGGGTGGGTGACAATTATTATGTTTTAAGATTTTGGGGGGATTTTTTCCTTTTAAGTTTGGTGTTTGGTAGGGTGGGTCCACATTATTGGGTTTTTATGGAAATATTGTGAGGATTCCCGTTTAGGTTTAGAGTTTTTGTAGGTTAGGTCCAAATTTTTTAGGTTTGTAAATTTTTTGGATCTCCTTTAGTGTTTTAGTTTCCGGTGTTTAAGGAGGGTGGCGTAAAAATTAATTTGGTTTTTCAGAATTTTTGTATAGGATATTTTATGGGGAGGGGTTCATTAGGTCTAGGTTCGGTGTTTGGCAGGATGGGTACAAATTGTAGTTTAAATTTTTTGGGGGTTTCTCCCATTAGGTTAGATTCGGTGTTTGGTAGGGTGGGTACAAATTTAAGGTATTTGAGGATAGAATTAGGGAATAAATGTAGGTTTAACGTTTAGGGTTTGGTAGGGGGGTCAAGTTATTAGTTTTGTAAATTCTTTTGGGATAACTTCTTTAATCCGCCGTTTCTGTTTTGGATTAGTTACCATGTGATAATGGGTTTTTGGGTATATGGGATTAGGGGAATGAAAATCTCACGCTCCCAACGAATGTTAGGGGATGAGTTTTGCTCGGTCCATCCCCAGTCTGCAAGGCACCCCGGTTCTTAATTCTTAAGTTTTAGGTTTGGCAGGGTGGGTGACAATTATTATGTTTTAAGATTTTGGGGGGATTTTTTCCTTTTAAGGGTTAAGTTTGGTGTTTGGTAGGGTGGGTCCACATTATTGGGTTTTTATGGAAATATTGTGAGGATTCCCGTTTAGGTTTAGAGTTTTTGTAGGTTAGGTCCAAATTTTTAGGTTTTAAATTTTTTGGGATTCTCCTTTTAGGTTTAGATTCGGTGTTTGGTAGGGTGGGTAAAAATTATTTGGTTTTTAAGAATTTTATATAGGGATATTTTTTATGGGGAGGGGGTTCTATTTAGGGTTAGGTTCGGTGTTTGGCAGGATGGGTACAAATTGTAGGTTTTAACAATTTTTTTGGGGGTTCTCCCATTAGGTTTAGATTCGGTGTTTGGTAGGGTGGGTACAAATTATAAGGTATTTGAGGATAGAATTTAGGGAATANACAGAAGTGCCACCAAAGACCATGACTTCTGTCTTGTCCTCATTAAAATTCAGAAAATTTAAAGACATCCAAGCTTTAATGTCGTGTAAACACTTTTGCAATGGGTTAATAGAGTAAGAATCAGACTTTTTGAGGGGGACATAGATCTGGCTGTCATCCGCATAGCAGTGAAAAGAAATACCATGTTTCCTGAGAATGGAACCAAGTGGGAGAAGATAAAGAGAAAATAAAAGGGGACCAAGCACAGAGCCCTGCGGGACCCCACATGAGAGAGGAGCAGTGGAGGACACAGAATCATCAATGCTGACACAGAAAGTCAGTTCCGAAAGTGAACCATTTCAGTGCTGTGCCACTGATGCCCACCCACTGCTCCAAACAAGCAATCAGGATTTCATGGTCCACTGTATCAAATGCTGCAGTCAAATCTAAAAGTACAAGGACGACACAGTGACCAGAGTCAGTAGCTAAAAAGATATCATTAAAAACTCTTAAAAGCGCTGATTGGGAAAAACCTCCTTAAAAAATCGAGGCAGGACAATATCATCTGGAAAACCTGATGGCTTCAAGTGACCCACAATCTCCTGCACAAAAGGCAGGGTCACAGGCTCAAACATGTCCAACACAGCTGAGCAGGGGGCAAACACTGAAGGATCAGAAACAGGAGGTAAAATAAGTGCTCTGGTAGAAGTAACTTTAACAATGAAGTAGTGAAGAAAGTTCTCACACACAGCAGGGGAGGCCTCAATTACAGTTTGTGGTGCATCCAGAGCAGAATTAATAACTTTAAACAACATACGGGGTTTACAACAGTTTAAAAGAATAATATCAGAAAAATATTTTCTTCGAGCCTCTTTCACAATAGATTGGTAATGACGCCAGTAATTCCTCAGTATTTGAAAAGACACTTGTAATTTGTCCTTTTCCACTTTCGCTCAGCTCTTCGACAATCCTGTCTGGCAGTGAGGGTTGTTTCATTCAGCCAAGGCTCTGATTTAGCTTTCTGCTGCCTGGTCTTTAATGGAGCCGCAATGTCTATGGCAGTTTGACAGGTGTCGAGAAACCATGAATTAAGAGTCTCTGTATCCTCACACACAGACTCGGGAATGACGCAATTCTGACTAAAAATCGCGGAGAAGTGAGCAGCAGTGGAAGGCTAAAAAACTCGACATCTGCGACAGGAGCGTGAGGTTTAATTGTATGACGGCAATCAGCAGCGTCAAAAAGTAAAGGCATATGATCCGAGAAAAAAGCGTCAGACCTCCAGGTTAAGAACAGGCAAACCATACGATAAAACAAGATCCAGTGTGTGACCACGTTCATGTGTAGGCACAAGTACCGACTGCACGAGGTTAAAAGAGTCAATAATATTTAAAAAGTCTCGCACCAAAGAATTTTCAGAGCAACACACATGAATATTACAATCTCCAACAATAAGAACCCGGTCAAATTTGGGCATAATATCCGCCAAGAACACAGAAAAGTCAGATAAAAAGTCTCTGTTATATTTGAGAGACCAGTAGACCACAGCACACAACACTGTATGAGAATGCCCCAGCTCAAACAAACAATGTTCAAAGCTGGTAAAAGAGAATGACAGCGATAACTGTTTACATTTAAAATCACTCTTAAAAACAGTCGCAATTCCTCCTCCTCGGCCAGATGTCCGAAGACAATTATAAAAGGAGCACTCAAAAGTTTGGTGAAGACACTGGACTCATCAACACTCAACCAGGTCTCGGAGATGAAGAGGAAATCCAGTTCCCGGGAAATGAAAAAATCCTTAAGGATAAATGATTTATTCGCAAGTGATCTGGCATTTACCAGGCCAAATCTGGTAAGAGTTGGCAGGTCAGGGCAAACAACTGACAGGGAGGCCCGACACAGAGGCCGCAGATTCCCCAGAGTTACTCCGCGCCAGCGGTGACGAGGAGGGCAGGGTACGCGGGGCTGGAACATCACATCCGAGCCCGCCACCGGTACCAACCAGGCAGCGACAGGGTCAAGCGAGCGTCGAAAGATACAAAGGCGAAGCCTCGCTCCATATACACCTCGATCAGGACATACCAATCCGGCCCTCAGCCTCACGAGACAGCCACTCCGCTTACCCCGGCGGAGGTGCCGTTTTAGCCGCCATTTTCGTCGCGGGGGTGGAGCTAGAGCAAAGCAGAGGTATGTAGGGATGTCTGATAGGAAAGGAGGCAGCGTTTTTTGTCCGTAATAATCAAAGTTGACCAGATCTTTGGCGAAGATTCTTAGATCCAGCAGCGTTTGGCGATCATACACCAGCAGAGTGTTAACGGTATGTGCAACAAGTGATATAAGTAAGAAAAACACACACAAAAGTCGGAGCAGCTGACGGCCCGCCTCACACACTGGCGCCATCTTGCTCTCCATTTTAACTAATTAATTAGATATCTACAATTACTCTCAGATTTAATAATATCTGAAATCTATTTCCTGATATCAGAAATACCAAATGCAACATGTTAAAATTAATTTACAGATATCAAGAATGAGCATTTCAACTAGTGAAAATGTAATTCTTTATATCATGAATTTACATTTTTACTAGTAACAAGTTCATTGTTGATATCAACAAAGGCAGTTCTAGTAACAATTGTTGCTTTGATATCTGAAATGAACTTTGCATCTAGTAAAAAATGAATTAATGACATCTTAAATAATATTTTAACTAGTAAAAATATGTTTACAGATATCTAGAAACACTATTTCTACAGGTATATGAATATTAATTAGATATCTTGATTTCCCATAATGCACTTTTGCCGCCAAATAACTTCAATTGCAATTGGTTGATAACAGGAAGTGACGTCTTTGTTTCTTGAATAATTCCGGTTGGTGGAGAGCACACTGAAGATTCCTAATGTTGGAAGTAATGCATGGATTTCTGCGATGTCAAAGTCATAACTCGATATTGCACTCAATTTTTATATTACTTACTTTTGTCCTTATATGGATTCCAAGTTCGCCCATAAAAGACACTGTAGCCAAAACTAAATTGTATGCTTTTTGTTTTGTTTGCGAACTCGCACGTATAACTGGAGCATTCACTCCCACAGCAGCAAGGATAGCAACCAGCTTAAATGTATCATTTGCAAAGACGTGCTTGCCGATTCATGACAGTTTATACAGAGTTGATCAACATTAAATATAAGACAAATATCGTCACACTGTAAAAAAAATGAAGAATCAAGTAAAAATGGAAAATGTGCTGTTAGTACCTCATTAGCCATAATGTTTACAGACATTTCCGATAAAGGTTGCACTGGCTCCCTGGTCAGGGTATATTCTGGCAAAGTGTGGTTTATTAACGTGCCAATTTAAGCTGCAGATTAGTAAATTTTTCATTTATACTTTTACTTTTAAATTTTCAAACAGATACCCCGTTTCAAATTCGAATTGATTGTGTAGCGCTGGGAAAGTAGACAGGGGCGATTTGCTTTGCGAATATCCATCGTGTGTTGGTAAACGGCGTGTGCTACAGTCTGCTTTGCCGATTGTGAAACATGATCGGGAAACGAAAATATAAATTTAAGAAAATGGGCAATTCCATTAAAATGTCAACCTTACCAAGAAGAAATTAAGGTTTTACCAACGGTTTTTACTATGCTAACAACACAGATATCAACATTTGGTGGTTCAAATACCCATGTGAGGTCTCTCCAAGTTTTAAAAGCATTAGTTTTATTTTTAGTGCATGATTTTTCATAGTTGTCATAGTTGTGTTAAATGGAGTTTCATAGGTAAGTGCCATTGTCACATCCATAACGGCACATATTCCTCATAAATGGACAAATGAAAATTAAAATAAAGTAACTGCTTTTGCAAAGTGATGTGCGTGGTGGGTCAAAAGCATTAATTAAAAGAAATGTATTTTTAAAAAATAAGTCAGAAGTCTAAAAGCTGTTCGACGTTGGTCATCATAAATAAACAACCAACAGAATTTTCGTATATTTCGCTCTGAATTCCCCCTCTGCATTCCAAGCTCTGATAAATGATATGATATTTCTGTATCTGTGTGTCCATTTTCATACATGGTCATTATAACGTTTTCATATGTTAATAAACTCATGGTAACGGCAGTGTCGAGTGAAAGATATGCTTTCTGCATTCAGACCAGAGGTGTATACTTGAGTATTTTACTCTCAGGGATCAAGTATCTTTACTTTTGTTTACTGGTGTTTTTACTTTGGAAATGTTTTACTTCCATACATTATAAAGCATGGCATATATCATACTTTTTACTCAACTGCTTTTGAAAACTACATGGCAATTTTTACATTTGAAAAAAGTACATTAAAAGTCAAAGTTCTGTCTTACTTTTACTCAAGTAATTTACTCAACAATCATTTTACTTCAGTAAAAGTAAGATAGTAGATTTTTAATGTTTCCCATTACCATAAAAAATGTTTAATTTAATTTCCCAAAAGGAAAACCAGTAAAGTATATAAAGATAGTGGATAAATGTACTTGAGTAAAATACTTGAGTACTAAAGGCCTCTGATAAACTCGTGCAGAGTGTGGTCCAGAGTTTAGCTCTTACCCTACTCAAACACACCTGAACAAACTCATCAACATCTTCAAGATCAAGAGAAACTCTGACAGCAAGCAACCATTGAATCTATCTTCAAATGTGTTGATATGTCAATATTAATGGCATTTCATCAATATCACTTTTGCACCTGCAATTAATGTTGAAAACATGTTGACGTTTCATCAAACCACCATTACTGTGACCAGTGTTTGCTTTAGTTGAGCTCTTGACTCTTTCACTTTAGTTCTCGCTCCTCTTGAAGTGCTAACAGTAGTGTTTCTGTGAGGACACGTGTGCAATTATAAAGAAAAAGATGTTTGACAGTAGAGATGGTGCAGTATACTTTCATTGTGAATCTAAAGATGAGATGAAATGAATAAAGATGAGAACTCACACAATATAATCTTGAATCTGATCTTTCATGACTGATTGAAATGTTCCGGTTTACAAGTGAGAAGTTACTGTGACCAAATGAACACAAGTGACCCGCTTAGACATCAACACTCTTCATACAAATCTCAACAATGGTGACAATCCCCAATTAATTCAGATAAACAGATCTACTGCAATGCATGCTGGGAGTCATGAATGAGTGTTGTACTAACATGTTACCCAGCATGCATTGGAGCATGAAGTTTTATTTTGTTGATTGTCACCATTGCTGAGCTTCATACAGCGATTCCTCATGTCTAATTGAGTCAGCAACAAAACAAATGTAAGGAATAATTTCCTGTAAATTAATAAAAGTCTGACACCTCACCACTGCTTTAATCACATAGAAGTATCACAGAAACTTAAAACACTAATAAAACATCACTCTCATGAGCTATATATATAACCTCACAACATCAACAAGCACCTTCAGCTGATTCTAATGGATCTTGTGTCTCATTGCCTCAACAAACATATTTCAGCTCTGTTACAGCGGACAATGAAAACTTGACGTTAAACCACGAGAGTCAAGAACCCAACTAAAGCAAACACTGATCACAATAATGGTGGCTGACAACAACACATTGAGGAATCAACCGTTTTTAACATTGACTCAATTGTTTTCATCTGCTCTCTTGCTATCAGGGAAGCTACATGCAGGTGTGTTTGATTTGTTTGATTAGGGTTGAAGAGAAACTCTGAAGGACACCAGCCTCGAGGACTGAGTTTGGGACCCCCTGAGTAAACTACTCAAGTGCTATACACCTCTGCAGTCTGGTTATGCTTTTCAACTTGAAGTTTAGCTCTCTCATCCAAGATATGTTCTATACGAACTCTTCCCAAAAGATGAAGTTTAACTTGGGCACTTACATGGTCCTTTGATTTGCCATGTCGTTGAACCGCCCGTTCCAAGTTTTTAACGTCATCAAATCCATATTTTGTCCATGTGCCATTTCGGGTACTTGAGAAAAGAAGGCAAGACCAACAGAACAAATGGGTTTTCTCTTTACTCCCGGTAAGCCAGTCCACTCTTGAGTACCAATTGACAGAAAATCCTCTCCCTTGTTTATTAATATTGACAGTGGGTCTTCCGCCAGATTTGATTGCTTTTTTCTCCTCAAAAGACAAGGTTTCGAATGAGAAACCACATAATATTCTGTCAACAATCGATATCTCCTCTGCCTCCGCCATCTCCGCCACGAATCCACTGGCACCCTCCCTTGCCTCCTCGGAGGAAACGCCCCTGGCCCAGATGTAAAACACATCAATATTCATGGACATTGACACGACCTCGCATAAGGCCTTTTCACAACAAAAAGTGTCTTACAAAAGTTAAATCACTATTGTTTATGTGAATTACCGAGCAGAATGGTTTTCACATATTTTATAACAAACTTTCTAGTGTACAACATTGAATACTCAAAAGTCTTGTTAATTTATATAGGTTAATTTACATATTTTCAGAGAATGTAGTTTAGTTTCTCAAAAATGCAAGCAAGTACAAACATGTTGATTGCATATTCATGTAGCAAAAGTTTGTGCTCAACACAGTGATGAGACTTTATCTCCAAATGTAGTAGTATGCACACTAAGCAGTGTTCATGTCATCTGGGCTAACCCATGTGGGGACTACATGGAACCCGCAGACAAAACTTGCTGAGACCCAGAAGACAGCCCACACCAAACCCATCTGGCCCCATGTGTCTCTGCTGGCTGGGATCATTTATTTTGTTTCTTAGCTTTAACAGCAGTTCTTTGTTAATTTGTGCTACTGTGTGCAGTACTTGTTAAAAAAAGACATCAGTACATTTATCATCCTCCATGGGAAACATCCTTGAACTTTTCTCAGCATCTGTACTGTTCAGTGAGCGGCAGTGAGCCAACCGTAAGCTTACTGTAAAATAGTAAATATAAACGACGCTTCCAAGAGTGACTGCTGGTTAACTACAACCTGTCTGTATCATGTATTCAGTGTGCATAAGTTTTCTACATAGCATGCCGTTCCCACTCACGTCTTCCTCAAAATCAGTGACAGCGACAATGAGAATTCCTCACGATCGACAAAATGCTGGATTCTTAAGTATGCAAGGTTCACAATATAAACTCATAATCATTGTTGTAAACTTAGTGAACGCACAACGGTCTGTTATTGCAGTGACATTTCTATGCTCATAAACATTTTGCCCTGCGAAACGAAACATCATTGCATACCTGGCCAGAAAAGCAGTTCCCAGATCTTCAGTATAAAGGTCCGGCCACATTTGACCACAACCACGTCCCGATCAAGCTCCTGCCCTCACAAGAAAGGGCCTCTGGTCGGCAGGCTGCTGCAGTAGGCCCTCGGCAAGCCTGGACCGCACCTCAGAGTCCGCCGCTGCTAGCCCCTGACCTGCTTTTACACTCAGCCAAGTCCCCGACCTCAACTTTCCCAGCGCCATGCTGGCCCACACCGCCACAACCCGCCTCAGCAGCGTGAGCATGCCTCCGCTGGTGCCACAGACCTATCTTTAGCTCTTTCTCTTTTTCCTCTGCCACGTCCATGACCCGCTGCCCCTCCGTCAAACTCTAGCTTTAGGTTGCCTCCACTAGCGTTGCAGGTCCTGGCTTCCTTGCCACCTGACTTTTCTTCCAGCTTTGCCCCAGGAGCTGACCCAAATGTGAGGCTGCCTCCATTTGCGGCACATGCCCTGTCCACCTCCCCTCCTGACTTTACATCTGTCTTCGCCCAAGGAGCCGACCCAAGCGCGAGACGGCCACAGGTCAAACTCCCCTATGACCCAGTTTTCGTAGATGACTCCAACCGCCCCACCACTCACTTCTGGTTCCAAAAACACCAACAATCTGTTTTACTCCTCTCCGGCTTCCCAGCAGACCATTTCTTCAGCCACTCCTTCCGCATAGGAGCGACAACCACAGCTGCCCAAAAACGCCTCTTCAAGCTGCAGATCCTAACACTCGGCCACCGGACGTCGCCAACATCGTCCCTGCCACTGCCCTGCCGCGCCCCGCGAGCTTCCATCTCTCTCTGCCGCAGTAGACACCACTATTCCAGAAGCCTGTACTGCCACAGCAACTGCCCCTTCAGGGGCCCGTGCTTCCACCTCTCTCTGCCCCACTAGTGCCCACTCCCCAGGAACCTTATCTTTCTCCTCCAGTCCGCAGCAGCCCAGTCCTCTTCTCTGAGGATGGCTGCAGCCTCTACCTTGACTCCCTCAGGAGCCTAATCTTTACTCAGCACTGCCGCAGCAGTGCCTGCTCCCGCAGGAGCTTTTTCTTTACTCCGCAATGCCGCAGTAGTGCCCCACTCCACAAGAGCCTTACCTTCCTTCCTAAACTGCTGCAGCAGTGCTCACTCCAGTGGAGCCCAGTCCTCTTCCTCCGAGACGACAGCAGCATCTACCTTGACTCCCTCAGGAGCCTAATCTTTACTCAGCACTGCCGCAGTAGTGCCCCACTCTACAAGAGCCTTACCTTCCTTCCTAAACTGCCGCAGCAGCACTCGCTCCTGTAGAGACCAGTCCTCTTCCTCTGAGGCCGCTGCAGCTTCTCCTACCTTCGCTCCCTCAGGAGACTAATTCTTTACACAGCACTGCCGGAGTAGTGTCGCTCCCGCAGGAGACTTTCTGTGCATCTGCCACTGCAGAACCTGCTCCCAAGGGAGCCCAACCCTCTCCTCAGAGGGCAGAACAGCCTCTCTCCCACTCGCTTGCACGGAGCCTTCCCAGATAGCAACTAAACCAGCAAATCGTTGCGGCCCAAATTTAATTTTTCAGTTTTTGTTGATCTTTTCTGCAGTGATTGTGTTTGTTAACAGCAGATGTTCATCACTAATGACTCAATCATCACTATAATAATAATGAAACTCAATACAAATTCTGTCAAACAGGAGCACAGAAATCCACAGAAATTGCTTGTGGCCCAAACCTGGCAAACAGGAGCGGTCCACCCAAGTGCCATCATTCCACGCGGTATGTGGGCCAGATGAGGGGTTATGGGGAGTAAGGTGTGGGCCGGATTTGGGCCGCAAATATTTGCTATCTGGGTTATCTTTACTCAGCACTACAGCAGTAGTGTCGCTCCTGCAGGAAAGTGTTTCTCCCTTCCTGTGTACCCCTGAAGCCACCTCAGTAGAATTAGCCGATATGCGGTTTTGGCTAAAGGTTGCAGGCTTTCCTTATAAAGTGGCTTTGTTTATGACTACTAGAAAATGATGACCAGGTGTGTTGGAATTGGGTTGGAACTAAACTATGCAGATCACTAGCCCTACAAGACCGGAGTTGACTTGCCCTGCTCTACTGTAGTTTCTTTGAAACTATTTAGCTAAACCTGTTCTGTTCGTTGTCCCATGTGAGGAATAAAACTCCCCCCCTTGTGAGCCAAAGAATTCCCTGAAGTGCACAAAGCGCCAGATAATACTCTGACACATCATTGGATAGCTCCAACCAACATATCACATTCTCATTGGCTAATCCACTGCCCAAAAAATAAAGATACCTTGGCTCAGATATATAAACCAGTTATGTTTTAATGCCATTTGTAACAAGGGATACACTTGCCGGATACACTCTGCCGGAACAGCGCAAGCGCACACATCAACCAGAATGAGGGTGAGAGAAAGAGGATATAAGATGGATGTTTTATAAAGTAGGATTTGCAGATTGTTTGAAACTGATAAATGGAGCGGTCTCAGCGTTAAAAGAAGTCATGAACCGCAGGCAGTAAGTGAAACTGCGTCAAATGTCTGTGTTTTGTTGGCAATTGGCGCATAAGTGCATAATGTAAACAACACAAATGTATAGTGAATCAAGAGTTAACCAAGGATAATGCGATGATGTATTGTGAGCTTTTGCTTTAGTTCCGCCCACTGCACGCCTCCAGGAGCTTGACTGTAAGAATCGTACATGGGTTTTTCTATCTTTAATAAATATGATGAAACGAAAGACTCTACGAAGATCTGAAGTATGCAGTACTACTCTATAGATACTCAAGATTAACATGACACTGGCTTTGTGGGTTATATCTGCTTTAAATTTTGCTGTAATTTCTTGGGGTTACACACATTTGAATGTAGGTATACAGTATGTGCAGAAGTGTGAAAACTATAGTGCAGTTTAGCTTGTTTTGGAGTTTTGCTTGGCAACAGTCATGTGTGAACAGAGAGTATAGGAGAGGGCTAAGAACACAGCCCTGTGGGACTCCTATGCTCAGAGTCAGCGTGGAGGAGAGGAGGTTGCCAATTCTTACCACTTGTAATCTGATTGTCAAAATGTCCAGAATCCAGTTGCAAACATGAGTGTTCACTCCTGTCTCTGAGCTTTGTGATAAATTTGGCTGGGATGATTGTGTTAAAGGAAGAGCTGTAACCGATGAACATCATCCACATGCAAGTGTGATTCTCATCCAGGTGTGTAAGAACATTCTGAACCACTACAGCAATGGTGTCATCTGTTTATCTGTTTTACCTGAATGTAAATTGGAGAGTCTATGGTATCTGGCAGGGAGGAGCAGATGTGGTTTTTAATAAGCCGCTCAAGTATTTCATGATGGTAGATAGGCGTTAATCATTCAGGCAGGTGATGGGACTGGGACGAACATGTCTTCTTAAAGCAAGTGGAAATCACAGATAGACTTGGGAAGGATTAAAGATGTCTGTAAAGACCTCACCTTGCTGGATGACACATGCGTTGAGGACACGAAGGTCAACACCATCAGGAGCTGGTGCTTTTTGTGGGTTGACTGCCCTGAGTGATCTGAGCATGTCAGACAGAGAGATGGTTAGAGAACAGCTATTGTTTTCGGTTGGCAGTTTCATTGCAGGGGAGGGGTTGCCAGCGTAAAATCGTGCATTTAACCTGTTCCGCTCACCAGGCAGAGAGGAAGAATGGCCCATGTCACAGGGTTTTTCATACATTTTTCATATGTATAGTCTGGGATTGAGTGTAAACCGTTCCACATGCATTCGACATCCAGGGGTTTTTCACGATGATATTATCAGTGGACCAGTGGTGTAGTCGGGGCCATATGCACATATACGCCATTTGCTTACTTTTTTCCACAGCACTGTTTGCGTATAACGACTTCTAAAGATCTGTATTAGCGTATACCCTCCCTATACCCGCTTGTTTTCCTGCTTAAAATGTCTCCAAGCTGCCGTTGTTTTAAACATCCTCATTGCGTTTATTCATTTCTACATTTAAAATAAGGTAGATTTTATATCAAGTATTTTTGGTCAAGTATTCCCACACAGATGGCAGTGTTGGCAGTTAGGCTACATCTGTAACGTTATCTCTACAAAGTAAAATCCTGCATATGTTTTTACGTAATCTCGTGTATGTGAACGTGTTAAAAAATACTACTTGTTCTTTTCCAGTGCTATAACTTCATAATTAAAGCATAACTGAATAATTTTGCATAATTATGAATAAATGGCATATTTAACTGTTATAATTATCATGTTACCTGAAAAACAAACACACTGTCTTCTTTTGGTCATTTCGGGTCGGCGGTAATATCGTAGTGCACCGCTTTGTTTGGTAGGACTACACCAGTGGACATATTGATATAATTTGTGACAGAGTTAGTGTGTTCATTAATGTCCGTGTCTGCTGCATCATGGGTAATCTGCCGATCTGTGGTTTGGAAGAAGTGTGAAGATGGCCTCACTCATGTTCTGCTTTTGTTTGTCTGCAGACAGAAGAAGAATGGAGGAGTGATCATCTCTAATGAAGGCTGGGCGTCTGCTCTGCTCGTGCAGGGAAAGTCATGTGTTGAATGAATTTGGAGAAAACCTTTTTTCAGGTTAGCCCTGTTAACGTCTCTGACAACAAAAGCCATAACTGAGCACTGTGTCCAATTATTTTAAGTCAACAGAAGTCATTTACAAATATCAGGACTAAACAACAGAATGTGTTCTAGTCTGTTATTGTGTCATGACTCAGTCGATGAGAAAAGAGGAAATGAGAAACCACAGGAAGAGTTACAAATGATGTCAAGAAGAACTAAAAGTAGATGATGAGAAGAGAATCAGCGAGAGAAGCACAACATGACTGAGAAGAGTGATATCTGTCTGCTGGCACTGATCCTTCTCTCTTCACTATTCACAGGTAAACTACACAAGACATTTCTTTCATCAGATTTCATTACATTACTCTCATTCTGAGAAACATGTTCAGATTCATCTCATGTCACATTTATCATAGAGTTCATGTATATGCCTTACGGAACAAAAATATATGAATATACTGTAAAATATAATAATTTATATTACATAACACATTTCCATATATTGGAAGCTGGTGCTAATATTTTTCGATATACAGCAATATATGCATTGACAATATATGGATATATATTGAACATAAAATATATTTAGAAACGAAGACAAAAATAAACCTGAAAATGTTCCCATGGACGCATTCACAGAATGAGTTAAAGCAGATTTCTAGTTCCCAGCATGATTTGCTTCTGACTGCTAAAGGAGAGTAAAATTGTAATTTCATGTATTTTTGCTGAATATTAATATAGGGGGAGATCTGTTAGTGTTTAATGTTGTATTACTTTGAAATGTAGAAGGGTTTAGTAAGTGTAAATGTGTGGGGTTACCGCGGTGTTGAAGAGTAGAGCCTGTGGTTTGGATCATGACTGGCCGAACATCACGAAGATTATATTTTACTTTAAAAGTTATTGTCTGTTCACTACGTGCTTTAGTTTGAGCAGGTGTGCTTATGTTATTGTAAACTGGCTATGTTGTAAAATATGAAACATGTATGTTGTAATTGTTAACATAAGAAATATATATTTCCATATATGTATGTATGTGTATATATGGAGTGAGTAAATAGATTATGGTCAATATATTTTTACACATATACAGTACCATATCTTATCACATGTACATCAATATATTATAAAGTATTTTACTGATTATAAAATTACATATACATATAAGTAAATATATAGTTATATATTTTTCTATATATGAAAAGCGGCAATTCCTTATGTATTATTCAATATTTTGTAATATATTTGCACAATTTATTATTATCTATATTTTCTAATATACCATTATGTCATTTAAAATATTTTAAATTCATATATTAGGAAATATATTTTCTCTCCGTAAGGCTTATTCTCACATTTAAAAGTCTGATGTCAAGAGTCAATGATGGAGGAACTAGATCACATTAACTTCTGTCAAATCTTCTGATTTATGTGATGTTAAAATAATAAAACTCTATCTGTCATTGGGAGATAAATATTGAACTGTTTGAATAGTTTTTGCCAAATAAATAATTGTATTTATACAGGGAATCTCTTCAGGGGCAGACAAGGCCAAAACAATAAACAAAACGATCTTCTTTTAGAACCCAAATAACCCTTTTTAGAATGAAAGGAAGAAAACAAAATTACAAATCAACTTAACTATCTCCCTTAATCATAAACAAAGTGAAAAAGGCATATAAACAAAATGGCATCTGACCCCCTACCTCCCTTAAATTTGGCAACGATATGTACAATAATTTAAGCAATAAATGTTTACAAAGTTAAAGAGTGTATACACAACAATCTTAAAATCCAAAAATCATAAAACAAGTAACGCTCTTATACAAAAGATCCTGGATTTAAGTTACTATAATAAAACACTCTAAAGCTTTAACGCTAATAACTCTCTGGGACAAACGGGTGTAAACGGTTTGTGTTGTACGTATGAATAATCTCACGAATCAGATTTTTAGAACCAAAGCGAATCACGAAAGTAACTATAGAAACATGAAGCTCGAAGACACTATAGCACAATGGCACCAAGGCCCTGGACGAATGTTTGGGGCGGTCCTTATATCCGTAGTAGGTGCTTTTTCGGACCAATCATGATCACCAACTGGTTAAAGGAGACCACACCCACCTGGAACACAATAATATATCTCACGAGAAAAAAGAGAGAGAGAGAGCAAAATACAAACAAACAATTTCAAATCGATAGACTTTCGCAAGGTCATAACAGATGTATTAATATGAATGATGTCATCTGGTGTTTCAGGTGTGAGTGGAGCAGAAGTGAGTCGTGTGTTCATCAGTTCTGGTGAAAGTGCGTCTCTGCCCTGTAATGATACTCTTCATCAATGCTCCTCAACTACATGGATCTACAATAATTATACATCATCATCTGCAGTAGAAGTGTTTGCTGGAGGAATAAACAAGAATAACAGTGAGAGATCTGAGAGAATGAGTATGACGTCTGACTGCTCTCTCAACATCTATAACACAACACAACATGATGGTGGAGTTTACACCTGCAGACGATATGTGAATGGACTTCAAGAAGGACCTGATTCACAGGTTTATCTCCATGTTCTTCATGGTCAGTGTTTCTCTTCCTTCATATGAACACATGTTTAACTCAAGATCACAGTTCTCTTCATCTCTTGTGTTTTCACTTTAAACTCGTGAGTACTGAGAGTGTGATTTGTGTTTCAGTGTCTTCATCATCATCATCATCATCATCACAGACTGAGATAAGAGCAAACACACCTGTCACTCTCTCCTGTCAGCTGTGGTCACATGACTCGTGTGATTATTTGCTCCGTGTTGATGGATTTCAGCTGGTGTGGATGAATCAGGCTGATGTTGATCTACAGACAGACTCCAGATATCAGATTAGATCAGATGAACATGATTGTCTCATCTCTCTGACTACAACACTGGTGAATGAAGACAACAACACAGAGTTGAGATGTGTGCTCAAACACAAGAATGACATCAAGACCTCAGTCACACATACGGTCAGATTTACAGGTAAGACATGGCTCTGACAGAAGTGTCCTGAACTCAAAGTGACTTCAGTCATTCAACTCTGTACTGATGATGAAGAAATGACATATACACGAAATATGATTGTGATGTTCTACAGTGTAACGGTGGCTCTCCCTTAACAACCTAGATCTGTTTTATAGCAATAATGCGAAAGAATACAAGTTGGGCGCCAGGTGGACTTAAATCCACCAATAGTGTATACCCGTGATGTGAGGGTAACTCTTAATATAACCCAGCTTAGCTCTTACCACCAATTACATAAAAAGATCAAATTATTGCACAAACACAGATTTTAGTATTAAACATCAAATGTATTGTTTACTTGGGTTTTTGTTTCACTTTAAAAAAATATCAATTCACACTTTTCACATCTCCATAATCAACATCAAAACAAAAATCACGAAACACAATAGGGAAAAATCACATCAATTGAATTCCCAATCAAAAGAAATGTATGACGTATTACTGTCCCTCCAAATTATCAGGCAATAACACAAACCAAAATGATAGCTAAACACGCTTGATAGAGAGCACATATGATGTGCGTGTAGGTGTAGGGGATGTGTTTGTGTATGACGTGTGATGGAGAAAAACCTCTAAGGTCAGGGGAAGAAGAGTTTAGAACAAGTACCTCGGGGTCCTGGACTTTTGAGTTTCCAGCACGAGCGCCACACAGCAGACAATGTCTGAGAGTCCCGCAACTTCTTACATCCGTAAGTCATCCATCTGCAAGTCCGATCAGCGGATAACTCGCAGACCAGTTCCCCATGTGTAGTATGGCAAGCCGAATTAGCTTTTAATCATTCTCAGGAGATGAATTTTTGATATCAACAATTCAATTTTTACTAGTAGAAATTATAATTCTTGATAGCAAGAATGGCATTTCTATTAGTAACAATTGCTGTTTTTGATATCAGTAATTACATTTTCACTAGTAAAAATGTGAATTCTTGATATCAACAATGACGTCATCACTCGCAGAAATGTGTATTCTTGATATCAAAAATTGAATTTCAACTAGTAACAAACGTAATTCTTGATATCTGTAATTGCATTTTTACTAGTTAGATGCTACAATAGGCTGCCATTCAAATTCAATTTCAGATATCAATAATTAATTTCTTACGTGTTAAAAATCTTATTTCAGATATCAGAAATGCAATTCTTACTAGTAAAAAACATAATTTTTGATATCAACAATTGTGTGGTTACTAGTGGTAATGTCTATTCTTGATTTCAACAATTGAATTACTACATGTAAAAATGCCCATTTCTGATATCAATAATTACATTTTCACTAGTGACCATGTTAATTCTTGATATCAACCATGTGATTGTTACTAGTAAGAAAGCCATTTTAGATATCTACAATTACTCTCAGATTTATTGATATCTGAAATATATTTCCTGATATCAGAAATACCAAATGCAACATGTTACAATTCATTTACAGATATCAAGAATGAGCATTTCAACTAGTAAAAATTGAATTCTTGATATCAAAATTGGCATTTTTACTAGTAACAAGTTACATTTTGATATCAAAAATTATGTTTTTTACTAGTAAGAATTGCATTTCTGATATTTGAAATAAGATTTTTAACGTGTAAGAAATGAATTATTGATGTCTGAAATTGAATTTGAATGGCAGCCTATTGTGATATTTAACTAGTAAAAATGCAATTACAGATATCAAGAATTACGTTTGTTACTAGTTGAAATTCAATTTTTGATATCAAGAATGCACATTTCTGCGAGTGATGACGTCATTGTAATTCACATTTTTACTAATGAAAATGTAATTACTGATATCAAAAATAGCAATTTTTACTAGTAAAATTTGAATTGTTGATATCAAAAATTCATATCCCGAGAATGATTAAATCTTTCTCGGGATTATCTTTCTAAAGATTATCTTTCTGGCATACAAAAAAAACCCTCTACCACCGAACTCATTACTCTGTTGTGTTGTGTAATTGTCAAGAGATGGCGCTGTAGTCCAGATCTTGTTGCCTATAAAAGTGCAGAGTAACAATGCACCTATCAGGTATTGCCTGGCTATGTTGGCTTGCTTATGGACTGGAATAAAGAGCTAAGAATTGAGAACTTTCGTGTCTTCGTGCTTAGCAGTATGTTATGTTTCAAATCCAGATAATCCACTCTCCCACACTTCTCTCTGACTTACTTCCGGTATGCCGTTTAAATACACTTCCACTTCCAGGTTAATTGGTGACGTGAGTGAAACCTAGGCGGTGGTATACAGTCATCGTCACAGCAGTTTGATGTATCTGAACATTCATCTTCTACAGATTCAAACAAGATTCTAGTGACCACCACAAACCCCGAGAGATTCTCAACTCCTAACACACCAGGAACTACACAACAACAACAACAACAAGGTAGGCCTATATTCCCGCTAGAAATGTTTTGTCCTGAGAATGTTCTCAGAATATGATATGGTCACAATGTGGAGTTTTTTAAAGGCTGTGGACGTTATTTGGTGGACCATCACAGAACATATAGGGGACCTTTACTATAGAACATTCTCATAACATTTGCTGGACCTTCAGGGGACCAAACTGCAATGTTGCCTGCTAACAAATGACAACCAGTTATGTGATTTATTTCTCCTTTTTGTAATTGTATGACGTACAATCAACAAAAGATATTACTGACACACTTAGACAGATTTAGAAACATTCATCATACAAACCTCAAACTAATTTGAAGCTTTCTTTTGTTGATCGTCACCATTGTTGAGTTTTGTGTGATGACTGTTGATGTCTAAGTGTGACAGTTATTATTTTGTCACAGTGTTTCCCAATTTTTTAAAAAGTACATTCGCATTAGTCATGAAAGCATGAATCTCAGCGTCACTTAAAGTATCTTAACTTTACCGTTGCACATTTCATAAAAAGCCAATTTTGCCAACTTCATCTTTTTTAATTTTATCCTTTGAAAACACACAAGTGTTCTTATAGAAACACATCGCACGCACTGAAAGAGGAAATGGAATTGACACAACGAAAGTCAAGAGCTCAACTAAAGCAAACACTGATCACAGTCATTGTGGTTTGTTGAAATTCAACATTAATAGCATTAATTAACATTGACCTATCAACTAATTTTAACATTGATTCAATGGTTTCTACCTGTTCCCTTATGTGTCCCTTAAGTGTTCAGAAAACGTCCTGAATGTTCAGTGAAGGTCCACCAAATAACGTCCCCACATGACACGGTGATACTACAGGGTATTACTGGCGACTAGTTGCATGACTTTCACAGTAAAAGTAAAATGTCACAGTTAATGACAGGGATAGGCAGTATTTCAAATAAACATATTAAGAAAAAATCATCTTGAATTAAGGTTTACCTTTTACTTAGTCACTCAATTCAAAATTATTTTTCTTACCCCATTGGCAGATTTTATTTTGCTTGTTTTAAGCACAAATTCACTGAAAGTTCTTTTTTTTACTAAAAGCAAGACTTGTTTTCTTAGGTCAGTTTGCTCATCAAGAAAATGCATCTTGATTCAATCATTTTTAGACATTTTTACTAAAAAGATTTTTTTGCAGTGTATGAATGTATTTGTTCCGTTTAACACAAAGAAAGATATTTGTAAGAATGTAAGCACTTTTCCATTCTGTGACATCATCCAGTACCATAGTATGAACAAAAATATTGTATATTTTGTTGTTCTGCTGAACATAAAGTATTTTGACGCATTTAGGAATACGAACATTTTTGGGGCTCTTTTGACTACCATTACAAACTTGAAAACTGCTTACGTTCTTCCAAATATCTTTCTCCGTGTGTTTTGTGTCACATGTGTTACGTTTTCTTGGCAGAGTTTGGAATCACACACAGACCTCAATAATTTGAGTATGAATCTCAACAACGGTGACAAACAGCAACAAAAAATAATGCAGTCATGTATGCTGGGTAAAAAAACAACAAAGGAAATGGTGAGAAATGCTGTCTCGTTATTGACTATAAATGGTCAAGACGTCGAAAAGGTTCAAAGTCTTAAGTTTCTTGGGACTACCATTTCTGCAACGTTAAAGTGGGACGACAACCTAAGAGACGGCATAAAGAAATCCCACCAAAGGCTGTTCTTCTTAAGACAGCATAAAAAGTTTGGCGTATCTAAAGTAGGTATGTTCAACTTTTATAGAGCGATTGAACGTGTGCTGACTTTCTCACGTACGTATGGTGTGGTATGGTAGCTCCACAGTTCAGCAGAGAAACCAGATTCGTCATATTATTTGGGCTGCTTCAAAAATTATTGGCTGTGATCTTCGCACTATTGATGAGATTTATGTCTCATGTATGCAGAAAAAAGGTTTAACAATTTTGAAAGATTCTTTACATCCAGCCAGACACCTCTTTACGCCTCTTCCTTCAGGCAGGCGCCTTAGAGCAATTAAAACCAAGTCTACACACTTTTTGAACAGTACCTATTGTAGGATTGTTCATGCTCTTAACTCCTCGGGTATTTTATTTCACTCTTTATAATTGATGGCACAAATACTACAGTTGGATGTATGTATGTGTATGTATCCAAATGTCTGTTATTATTGTGTATGAGCGCACTAAGCAAATTCCAAACAACTAGATGTTTGGCAATAAATAAATAAATACAATTATAGTACAAAACTCATTCACGATTCCCAGCATGCATTGCAGCATGAAATTCTCTTTTGTCGATTGTCACTGTTATTGAGATTCACAGCCTGTATTAACAAATCTTTTTTAAACATCAAAATGCAATGAATCTCCCTGACATCACAACATTCTCTCAGTACACAATCCAGATCAGAGCAGTGAATCAAGCTGCAAGATGATGGGTACATTCATTCTTTATAGGGCACTCGTTGAAATGCTTAGAAATTCAAGATTTCACCCTGGAGTGTTATTACAAGACTTTTGTGACTTCAAAGAAAACTAAAGACATTTTTTGTTGAAAATCAAGGTCAATGAATTTACCATATGTGGTTCCTTCCCGGTCTATGGTCATTTACCCCCCCAAAATATATATACATTTAAACATATAAGACACATATATAAAATATAAATAAATGCATAAAACATATATAAACTTCATAGAATATTTTTATCTAGGAACATTTTTCTTTTATTTAGGAACATTTAGGAACACAAACACAAAACCATGACAGTGAAGTGCAGATCTATTGAAAACAAATAATACTGTCATATAAATTGTAAATATATAATAAGAAGTTAAAACAAAGCACTATGTACTGCTGGTGCCACTTATTTAAGCAGTAACAACGCCAACAGTAAACATAAACACAAATATATGCCATTTAGGTATAAGTTTCCCACTGGATCACTGTATAATGTTATACAAACCTGTGGCAACATTCAATGCACTAATAAAGACTATTGCCCTATGTCAGTGATTCACAACCTTTTGGAACTAAGACCCCACCAAACCTCTCCTATAATTAGGCATGCCCCCCTCCATGATAGATAGATAGATTTTTTTTGTACTTTTTTTAACTTCTTTAAAACTATGTAAAGGACAGTAGTGGAGAAAACAATTTTAATAGACATTTATGAAAAATGTTTTGAACAATAATACAGTAGAACTAATTTGTAACAACTTGGACGTAGGTGCGTTTCGCTACCCAGATAGAAACCAAACCAGCAAATTGTTGCGGCCCAAATCCGGACCACACCTTACTCCCCATACCACCTCATCTGGCCCACATACCGCGTGGAATGATGGCACTTGGGCGGACCGCTCCCGTTTGCCAGGTTTGGGCCACAAGCAAGCCAAAGCAATGCCGCATGTCAGCCAAAAACAAAACAAATAAAGCAGAACTGACCCAAATATAAACAACAGTTCATTTCAATTCTGGCCCAGATTTATCCTAAAACCAACACCTTTCTGTGCTCCTGTTTGACAGAATTTGTATTGAGTTTCATTATTATTATAGTGATGATTGAGTCATTAGTGACAGCCTTGGAGACATCCATGCGCTTACACAAGCCCACGGAGAGGCATGGAAACGCTGTTGTGATCGGCGTATTAAATTACCAAAATGGCAACTTGCCCGATAAAGGCACAACAATCAACACCATTTGATTAGATTCTCATTAGCATCATTTAAACAAATGTACTTTAAAAGCGCACGCACACAAAAGAGTAGGTCAAGGGTCAAGAGCCCAACTAAAGAAAAATCACCAAAATGGGGACTTTTTACTAAATAAATATTTTGTTAATTAAAGTTAATTAACAAAATGTTGTTTACAGGTTATGATCGAGCTGTTATTTTCTGGTGATGATCACAAACTCAAGTCATTGTTCACTTTTTTAGTGACTTTCATTTGTCATTTTCTTATGTTTCTTTCTCAGTGACGAACTCTCAAATAGTGACTATTGCTGTGATCGCTCCATTACTTCTTCTACTTACTGTTGCTGTTCTGTGTGTGATTTATATAAAAAGAACAGGTGAGTTTATATATCAACACTTACAGCATCAGTTTAAGGTTATTTAGAATATGCTGATTTCAAGTGGCCATGGAAATACAGTTTCTGAGATTTTAATAATCGCAGAAAAAGTAAATTCTTCTGCACCTGCTTGTGACCGTCTTCAGTCGCTCTCCTTAAAGGGAAAGTTCACCCAAAAATGAAAATTCTGTCATGAATTACTCACGATCTAGTGGTTACAAATCTGTATCTTTAATCTCAGCAGTTCTACAGCTGTGAATGACCAAAGTCCAAAAGTCTTTATCACTAGTTAGTCAGTATTTTCAGAGCGGGTACACTACAGTTTTTTGACTGACTGGCCAAGCATGCCTTAAAAACATTCTGTCTTTTGCTGACCTATTTAATCATTAAAATGCAATGAGGCGTGTTTATTTTTCAGATCCGAGATTGTCTGGAGACCCTGTGGTGAGTATTGTAACGGGTTGATCTGTGAGATAACATCATTGCGTCTTAGTCATGTTGGATGAAACAAATCTGATAAATGTCCTTGCCTTCAGGTCACATCTAAGAATGGCAATAATGGAACATATGACACCATCAACATCCTTCCTCCTACTCCTGGCACAAATGTTAGTAAACACTTTCTTTCATCTGCAATCCACTCAAAGATTCATGAGATTTGAGAATATTTACAGTCACTGTGGTCATTTTTCTCTGGTCCATACATAGTCATGTCTGTATCATTCTCACCAAACCTCCTCACCAGATTTGTTTTATTCCATCTCAACAGTTCTCTAAACATAGCTTTAAAACCAATCTTTGAAGACATTGTTGTCCGGAGTTATAAAACACAGTGATTTCAAAAGTCACCACTACAGCAGCAGTTTAATCTCACTATAGTCTGTGTAACAAACAGTGACTGGTGAGTTTTTCATACCTTTATATCTGTGTTGATGTTTGGCAGAAAGATGATGTGGTTTATTCCGAGGTGACCATTGCCAGTAAAAAACAACTGAAGAGCAACAATGTGAGTAGAAACTACACACATTTACATCCGCCCTCCATCTTAAACTCGCCAATACATGATTTAATGCGCTTCTATATTTTCATGAAATGCAGTCTCATAAATATGTATTTGTATAATGTTGCTATAATAAAATCTGTGGGTTAAAACGTGTTTGACGGTTTCTGTAATGTTGATTCAGGTTCAGTCTGCCAGTGATGTGACTTATGCCGTCATCAGATGAGGAAAAACAGAACCTGAAGACAACTGCAGACAGCTTTACACCTCCCTGAACAAACCACTCGCAAATAAAACACAAACACACATAATTATACAAATCACACGACGCAACAACAACATAAACACAAAATATATTAGGTTTCAGTCAGTGACTTATATTTCCTTTGACAAACAAACTCAAGTGCTGATTTGATTTGATTTATTGATCGGCTTTGGAATTTTTGTTTATTATTTGATGTTATTGTCCACATTTTATTGAATCCTAACATGTCTGATGAATTTTCATAGGTCTTGTAAATACTGGGTAAATACTTTTTAAAGGGTGTGGGGACATTATTTGGTGGACCTTCACAGAACATTCAAGACGTTCTCTGAACTGTTTGTGTGTATATAAAAAGAAAAATCTAAGAAAATGAAATCAAAGTGTTTCATGAATAAATTTTAAAGAAATTGCTTTTAAACTCGTTTGTTTTATATTCATATTTTTATATTATGTTGCAAGAATGAAAATGAACCAACATGGTAAATTGATGGTTACTGTGATTTTACTAGAAATATCATAGTAAATCAAACACTGATCACAATAATGGGGACTTCTTGAAATTTCAACATTAATTGCAAAATGGTGCTAGCAACGCCAAGGTCATGGGTTCAATCGCAGGGATTGCACATACTCAAATACAAATGTATACTATCATGCAATGTAAGTCGCTCTGGATAAAAGCATCTGCCAAATGCATAAAAATGTAAATGCAAAAGTGATGTTGATTCAATGCAATTAACATTGACAAAAACATTGATTCAATTATTGCATGCTGTCTGGGTTTGCTCACTGTCATTATCCAATTCATGTTGTTGCACTGCAACTGCTTCATACTAGTGATTCACGATATTGGATTTTTGCCGATAATTTCAACCTCAATTAAGCCGATATGCTGTCTATCCACCAGGGCGTTTTTATATGCAGCTGAATATGAGGCGCGGAAGTTGACAAAAGTAAAGCAAATGCTGAGAGAGGGACCCAACGTGC
>NC_079913.1:15431720-15455793 GCF_024868665.1 Triplophysa rosa
CGATATAATAACAAAAGAAAAGTACTATAGGTTACAAAACACATTCAAGTCCATGCGTTGTGTTTCGGGTAAATACAAATGTTCCATGTAGCTAGCACGCTCTGTGCTAACTTCTAACAATCAGCTGCTACCCCCGTGTCTACTTTGAGGTTGTAGTACAGCCCATAATGTTGGCACCCATGTGGTACGCAATGAAGATGAAACGCTGATTTCAAAAAGAGTACAGTTACATATACAGTTTATGAATAACATAATATAACAATTTTTTTTGGCCAAAGTTACCAGAATAAGTTGGTAACCTTGCTTCGAACACATAGGGTTGACTACTTACAATACATAAATCTTTGTACTGATATACGAAGAACATATGGTAACACGGACTACCTGATCGGTGGACATAGTTTGAACGACGTATCTGGGTCCGTCGGCTTAGTAAACAAACTCACGCGTATTGAGCTGCCAGCGGGAAATCTTTGCGACAGTTTTTACGACACTACATACAGACAATTCTGCTTATCAACCACATGGGGCAATAGTGAGCAAAAGTTGCTCGTTGGTGCTTTAAAGTTGACACAACTTGGAGTACTTTAAACACACACCGTGTTTAAAAACCTTTCATATGAATATTGAGGGTGAAGAGCCCAACTCAAGGACACACGAATCACCATGATGGTGACTACATAGAAGACTAAGTCAAAGCAAAAATGTAAGATAAGTGAACATTTTATTACAGTGTACAACAACAAAAGACCACAGTATAAGACATTTGTGCGCAGATTATCTTCCTACTTCAAGAGAATACATGTGCGCTTGGTTTGTTTAGACACAACATTTGTGATGATTTGAATTTAAACCACCATTACAACACTGCTCACAAAAATAAGCATGAAAGGACCTGTCACATCAACATTGGCATACAAGAACATTGCAGATATCCTGGAAAGAGTATAAGTACAGAACACTTTTGTTAGTCAAGCGCTGCAGGCAAACTTCATTTGAATGAGGAAGAGAACTAAACACGTGAACGTATCGTTTTAAATAACAAACTTACTTTCAATTTTAGGTGAACTGTCCCTTTAAATGTTGAGCAAATATACAAGTTAAGAGTTTCTTTATTAGAATTTATTGTTAGAAAATGCATTTAGCTATTTGCATTTAAGATAGTCAAACCACAACCTATAAACACACTGTTAAGCCACACATATGTGGTAGTGAAGGTCTGAGGAGGATTTAATGTTTGGTATAGCAATACTTGGTAACCATTAAGTTTATTCACAGTAAGATGTTTAGAAATATATTTCTTGTAATAAGAAATAATGAAAACTCACACCTCTATTAATATAATAACAATGGACTGATGGAATGAAGCTAAGTGAGTCCGGGGACACTATCTGAGAGCCTCGTCATATAAGAATCCTCCCTTTTTGCTTCTCTGAAGGTCATTGTTCCGACCCAGAAACAGAAAACACACATGAGATGAGATAACATCAAGTGTTGACGTCAATACTTACTTTGATGAGTTCAGGGCGGTCACACATTGGGCGTAAGACTCACTCATTTGACTCTGTTGGCACGCTCTCACGCCACACATCTGTTTTCTCACGCGGGCCGTACCCGCTCATCAGTCCTCAAGTATGACCTGAAGTCAGGCCGGGGGAAGTCACATCACAGGCTTCCATATCCCTCCGGAAGCATGAGACCCCCAGCGCAGAGGCGTTAGTCATGCCTAAAATCTATACATTTGTTGTTTTAAATATATCTTTTTCAGAAGAACACCACATCAACCTCAGCTGTGTATCTTAATATCATTCATATTATGAAATTAATATCACATATCACACATGCAAATAAAAGAACGCACACCTCGTTTCTTCTCATTTGAGTTATTTCGTTACATTAACACTAGACAACAGTACAGTAGGTGAACAATTATACAAATTATATGAAAATGAGTCTTTCTAGAGAAATACCCAAATGATGGGAGGGGCTGAAGATCAGATCTGATATAATGACATATAAACACACAGAGAGAGAGAAACAGCAGCAGATTCACCAGAGAAACACACAAGACATGAAAAGTAAGAACTATTTACATTCTCGTTCCTATTCAAATCATTCTTTTCATAGGACTCTGTTTTTGTGAATTGATCTGAAAATAACTTCTAATGAAACTTTATCAAGAAACTGATTTACTGAAGAGATGCAGTAGTGATGGAAAAGTTGACTTTTAACTCCATTGGCATTTACACATGACAGAAACTAAACAAACTTTTATGTCATACTCACAGATTTATTTTATTTTAAATTTGCAAATGAATTTATGTTGGAAGCCAAAATTGTGAACAAACAGAAGTTAAACATTTGAGGTTTTCAATGTGTTTCTTCCTCAGAAATGGCTCAGATTCTATATTTCGGTCTTCTTGTCATTGGTGAGTTTGTGTTTCTGGTTTTACATTTGATTTAAATGTCAGGAGAATTGACACCAGAGTTATCTGTCTGTCTATTAATAACTGTTCTATTAAAGAAAAAGAGCCATTTTGTAGTAAACAATTTATTAAATATATCCCACCCCCAAGCAGAGGTGATGTGTCCAAAAGACATCTATTCTGCGTCTTTGATGATGTTGAAAAGATGTCCCTGAGGGGCCAAAAGTGAATTGTTTTTCTACGTCTATTTCTGACATCTTCTGAATGCCTAATATTGGGGGACATCTGGACAAAGTACATACAACAACCAAAATAAATTTGATCAGCTTTGTCTTTTTTCCATAGTGTTTTCCCGAGGCTGGCGGTCCACAGAGAGTGGAAATTTGTCATAAAGTTAGCGAAAACATACGATTGTTTAGTTTTACTGTCACTCAAAATGAATCTCTTATTGATTTACTATGGCTCGGACGTGGTTTCATTCATAGATAAACCTCTATGTCAGAGCAGAGACTGTTCAGCGGATGACATCACAGCATCACGAGAGCCAACTGCTACCTTACTACTCTCAAAATAATTTACAGACATAAGCTGAGCAGCGCTGCAGGGGGTCGAACAGACCTGTTCTAATGGGGAAAAGAGACTAACTTTCATTAAAGTCTTAAAATATTTTCATTTTTAACGTAGTTTTGGTCATCTCAGAGGGCCTAGAGGACCCTGAGGGTTCATTACTGGTTAGATGAAACTATGATGCCATAGCACTGTATTATCACAAAACACTCACACATTAATAACAGCAATAACTCTTGTCCCTTGACTCTCACGTGTTAGATTTGTTGGCGTGCTGTAACTGTGTGCATGTGATGTGCTGTTGTTACGGCAATGCAGTGAGTCTAAACAAATGTAGTTGGTTGTGGGCATTAAAATCACCATCATGTTGCAGTTTGATTCACTTAATATTCATTTTTAATTGTGTTCTTGATTCTGAAAGAACACTATAATATCAGGAAGTTTGATTGCATTTGATGTCTAGCAAAATTGTGAAAACAGGGCGCAAAAAAATCTACAACCGAATTTAGACAAGCACAGGCATGAAGAATCAGTGTATGAGTGATCAACTGCAATGCATGCTGGGAGTCATGAATGAGTTTTGTTACCCAGCATGCACTGCAGCATGAAGTTAATGTTTTTGATTGTCATCATTGTTGACATTCACACACTGATTCTTCATGTCTGTGATTGTCTAAATTCAGACGTAGAATACATTTAAATTTACATCTAGATTTCACGAATCTTTTAGACATCAAAATGCAAATAAAATTCCCTGATCTATCTATTTTCTTTCAAGCCGTTTTCAACAGCACAGCACTCAGTCCAGATGAGATCTAACCACAACGTGATGGTGATTTTCAGAGTTACTATTGCTGATGGTGGAATTCAGATGAGAATAGAATTGAATAGATTAGAGATTGACATCAAACAGCACAGAATATATTGCAGACTCAAACAAACTTAACTTGGGTGAATTAGCGATCATTGAGCCAGCTCAGAAATCTTTCTGCATGAGACTGCCTTGTTTTTCTTGCTTTCTCGAGTATTTCTATGGTGTAAGTCTGACGTCTATTAAAATGTGATTTGATTCTGAGTTGCCGACTGGAGCGCTCGTCTCTGTGAGACACTAACAGGCTCAAATCTGTAAGAATCTGTTTCTTCAATGCAAACGTTGCGTCAGTAAATGATGATTGTGTGGTGTCAGCCCACTCCTGCTTCGATCCAGCTCTGAGTGAATGTGTTGGAATAAAAACTCTCTCTTTCAGCTCTCTGATCATTATCTGAAGGCATTCAGCGCCGCTATCACTATATAAACATGATGAAGACCTGGACTGAAGCTCAGAGATACTGCAGAGAGAACTACACAGATCTGGCCACAGACCACAACATCAATGACATGAACGAGCTGAAGAACACTGTGAATAACAATCCGAAGTATGTCTGGATTGGACTGAAGAGAACAGGTGTTTATCAATGGAAGTGGTCTCTGGGTGGTCCTGTGAAATATCTGAACTGGGAAACTGAACCATCAGATAACACAGATAATTGTGCTGTTATGAGAAATGGAACATGGCGTCAGCAGAAGTGTGATGTGGCGTCACAGTTCATCTGCTACAATGGTGAGTGACAGCAAACCTTCACTTCACAAAACATGATCATGAGACAACAATAATAAACATCCCAGTTAAGACACACAACACATGTGGACAGATGAACAGGTCGGAGCTGAACTCTACAGGATTGGACACTACAATACTCAAAGACACTCAATGTAACACAGTATCATCTCTACATGTAATTCACTTCTCATCTCTGACTAAGTCTAAGTTGAAGTGTGGGGTTTAACTCCAGTCCTCGGGTCTCCCCGCACAGAATGATTTAGATGTCTCGCTACTGAACACATGAACGAGTCAAATCAGATTGAGTCAATGAGATGATGAAGTGAAGATTGAGTCATTCACCATCACTGAAGGAAACATGAAGAATAAGAACAAAGAGCCTCATCGTGTTTAGTGTTTCCTTCAGTGACCTCTTGACTCTTCTTCTCTTGTGTTCATGTGTTTTTGGTTAGCTGGGATTGTTTGGTTTATTATAAATGGACTCAGTTTGTGTTGATGATGCGCTGGAAGTAGTGTGCTGTTATCAGCCCTGTTAGTAACCTGTGACATCACTCCACACTTTCATATGCACTTTTTGTTCTGGCACCAGAACAAGTTAAGATTTTATCAAGATGTCTGAACTGTACGTGTGATGAGAATGAATGAAAATCACGAGACTTGAATCTTTATTTTCTTCAACAGACAGCAGTAAAGCATACATCATTAATACTTCTAGTAAAAAATGGAGAGACGCTCAGAGGTTCTGCAGACAGCATCATACTGATCTGATCAATGTGAGGAACCAGACTGACAATCAACTGATCCACAACATCATTAATGACCCTCAGAGATCTGTCTGGATTGGTCTGTTCAGAGACTCGTGGCAGTGGTCAGATCACACTGACTCCGCCTTCAGATACTGGGACTCTGGTCAACCTGATAATTCTGGTTCTGATTGTACAGCGGTCGATATGAATAATGAGGGGAAATGGCACGACGTATCTTGCAGTGGCTCTTACACTTTTGTGTGTCATGAAGGTGAGTTAATAAAAGTCAATGTGTGACGACAGAAGTTTCTTCATGATGAAACTGATCTCAGTTCAGTCACAGTGTTTGTGTTGATTGTGTGTTCAGATGAGCTGATATTGATCCAGAAGAATCTGAGCTGGACTGAAGCTGTGACATACTGCAGAGAGAATCATGTGGATCTGGTCTCAGTGGATTCACAGGAGATTCAGCTCATGGTGACTGAAGTTCTTCATCAGGTCTGGACTGCTGAGGTGTGACTGGGGTTACGTCACTCCTGCTCTGTGGGCATCTGGTTCTGGGTGAATGGAGAGGTAGTGTGTTATCAGAATTGGGCTCCGGGGAATGAAGCAGCAGTGGACGACTGTGAGCGTGAAGTGAGATCTGGAGCGGTTCAGTCTGGAGGAGATCATCTCTGGATCAGCCTTCCTGGATCTCACAAACTCAACTTCATCTGCAGAAGAAAGGAGAAATAAACAGATATTAAACAGATATAAGTCTATCACTTCCTGATACACAGCCCTTTTTTCTTCATTTTCTGGTTTCCGTTTTGAGTTTTGTTGCTTAGCAATAGGGAGCATGTAAGTGCACACTAAATACATACTTGCATCAAACTTTCATGTCTCCCAGCATGCATTGCAGTTGATGTAAATTAGTTTGATGATTGTCACCATTGTTGATGTTTGTGTGATGAGTGTTGGTGTCTAAGTGTGTCAGTAATATATTCTATCATATCTTTGTATTTATCAACCAAAACATTTACATTAGTTATCAAAGTGAGTTTCTTCATTTTAATACTGTTTCACTCTAATGGTTAGCAAACTCTTTCAATTTAACCTCTTAAGTCAAGAGCTCAACTAAAGAACACTGATGACAATGGTGGTTCAATGTTTATTCAACATTAATTGCAAAAGTGATATTGATTCAATGCCATTAACAACCACAAATCAACAATTTCTAACATGATTTTAATGTCTTCTTGCTCTCAGGGGACACGTTTGTTGCTTCGTATGTGATTTGTAAATATTCAGAGTTGATATTAGAGTTAAATGACATTTATTTTGGATAGTATATTATTTAAGTGAATTATTAACAGATGATAGTGATGTGTGTTAGCTCTTTCAACAATGAAAATGAAATATAAAAATGAAGTCTGGTGAAGGTTGACTCTCATTCTGTGTGTGGTGGATTCATGTAATCGTGATGGATCCGTTCAAATAAACTCGTTTTACTCCATCTGCAATCATCACAGTCATTAAACATGTTTAGATTTATTAAATGAATAAATGCAGCAAAACTAGACTTGAATTATTGAAAGAATTCATTTTTATACACATTTATAAATGCATGAACGAGCAGGTGATGTGGTCCCAACAAAAGAAGTGGTGTAACACCCTGACCCCATATGGCCAGAAAGACAAACATCTAAAATCTTACACAACTGTAACTTTTTACCTTCCTCGTAATGAAAATATACATCTAAAAAATAATGATTTTATCATTTTTTACATCTGGCTCTGTTTGAAAAGCTTGTTGAAAAACTTTAATAAAAGTTAAATAATGTCTATAATGACTTAAATCATTTATTATTTTATATTTACATTGAATTATATACTAAGCGTTTTATATTTGACATATTTGGCAGACGCTTTTATCCAAAGTGACTTTCATTGCATTGTATTATAGATGTGTTTCTGACTGCAATCCCCTGAGATGGAACCCATGACATTGGCGTTGCTAGTGCCGCTCTAAACACTGAGCTACAGGAAAGGTTTATCCGCTCTGCTATTCAACGCTCATCCAGGAATTCTACACTAAAGAATGAAATAATAAAGAAACACTATTAAAAATAATAAGATGTACTTGTGTGAACATATCTGAGAATACAGCTGCATATATTACAATTTCACTGCAAAATCCCAAGTAGCAAAGTTCTTCTGGCTCACTTGTGGGCCACAACATGTTAGTTTCTGGCTCAGTAGCGGCTGGGTCCCCGGCCCAGATCTGGCCCACACACTGATACACTGAAAAAGAATCATTCACTCAACTTGACTCAGAGTCATCTGAACAGATTCATCTTATTGATGTCAAGATCTCACCAGAGGAATATTAAACACCATTAACATCTTCACTTATTACACACAACACTTTCACTTTATTTCACACGTGTACAAAATATCTCGTTGAGAAATAACATGTTTATATTTCATGAAAAATAATTTGCTTAAAGTCACCATTATGGTGATCATTGTGTCATTTAACTAAGCACTTTACTCTTCATTTTTAGATATTCGTTTTTCCTGACCATTACAATAGTGTTAGAACACATGCTATTTTGATCAAGAAAATAGAAGATGACCAAATGCAAAGATCATCACAGAACAAACTGTATTCATAACTACACTGTAAAACTTTTCATTGTAATGTAATTTGCAGTAATTTACAGGCAGCAGCTTCACCTGCAAGGAACTTGTTTTCCACAGTTCTTTACTTTATTTAGAATTACAGCGTGATACTGTATTAAAAATGTACCTGTTAAATTACAGTATATTACTGGCAGCTGTGATTTCAAGATCATTTCGTTTCTATTCAAATTTAAAATGTTAATGTTTATTAACATTTATTAACCTAATTAATGTAAATTTGGTGTTAGTATAGTGAGTGTATTTAATTTGATCCCACTAAAAAAGATTCTCTGACACATAATTAAACTGCAAAGACATATTAAACAACAAACTAAACATTTAAAACACCACTTAAACTGAAGCCTCACAAAAAGAATCATTAACTTACAATAACACATACACACGTGCGCTAACATAATTCACATAGATTAACATTACATCAACAACTACAGTTCTTTTATAACCAAAACTATAGATCAACAAACCCTTAAACACTTGCGCTAGTCCTCAGCACATTGGTGACATTGTTGTAATTTTACAGTAAACTACTGGCAGCACCTTCACCTGCATGACACTGTTTTTCTATAGTTTGCTTGCTGTAAATGAGATTATGAAGTGATGAACACAAACACAATCACCGGAGAAAACACGATCATTAAGAAGTCACCATAATAGTGTTTAGTGTTTCCTTTAGTTAGGCTCTTACCCTTCATTTATTATGGGAAGTTTTTGTTAGCTGTAATAGTGTGTTTCTGAAGCAGTTGTGGTTTCTTTAGTGATTGTGTTTGTTAACAGCAGATAATTCTCATGATTGACTCACTATCTGAATTCACATGAAATAACATGATTTATTTGATGTGTTCCACTAAATATAGAGTTACAACCACCAATCAGTGTATGACATCAAACCATGTTTTTGTAAAAACCATAGTAAACGATGGTTACTGTAGTAAAACCATGGTTTTGCCTTAAGTAATCAATGCACCAAAAAACCATGGTTACTACACTTGTACCACAAAAATAACATGGTTAATTTTCGTCTCCATCCGTTTTCAACCCGTTGCCTCTTGCTGCTCGCGCCACCGAGTGTAAGCCCGTCCGATATTGATTCGTGACCGGCCTCGTGTCCGATCACTCTATCACTTTCTTTTCTTTGCTTCCTCCGACAAAACCCTCTTTGGTTTTGTGGCTGGCTCTGCCATGGTGATGTTTTGGTTCGTTTCGTCTTGCTGTTAGCTCTGCTGTTGGCTAACTTCTCCAGGGCTACGAGTAAAACGTGACGTATGCCGTAAAGCAGGGGATAGGCGGGGCTTGTACCGGCCCGAACACCAAAGTTACAAGTGCAATTTCAGCAACGGCAGTAAAATTCGTCGTTAAAAGTTGTCCTACCACTAAAATAATTTTAGAGACATTATTTTAAGGTCAAAAAGTTGCTCGTTGTCGCTTTAACTTAGATTATTTTTAAACATTAAATGTAATGTTTAATATTAAATATAATCCCTTAGGTCAGTATTTTTATGTGAGGATTGATACTTTCCATTTAACAAGCGAATTGAAAACACTCAGGATCAATCCACAAACCCCTAACTTAAAAACATTCATCTTCTGAAATAATATTTCTCTGGTGCCATCTGCTGGCTGTGTGCAAGATGTTGCGTGTTTCTCAAACTCTGTCTTGGTTCTGTAAAAAGGTTTTGATTGGACAACACCAGCTGCAATGGGGAGGAGCAGTTTTGCTGTAAAGAACAGAAAGTGAAAGTTACACATACAGGAAGCGTCAGAGAGCAGCTCGTCTCCATGAGATTCCTTGCAACAATATTTGACGTTAACGCTTTTATTTAGTGATAAATCATTGAAGTTAGTATAGTCTACTTACTGTATTATTTGTTTGTCAGCAAAGCGTTTTTATGGGCCTGTTGTGAGCTGTGTCCGATATAAAGATGGCAGCGGGGCCTGAACAAGTTCATGGTAAGAGTCTATTTACATGTTTATGCAACAAAAAACATGATTCATTCCCAGATAACTGACATATCTTCTGAGGATTTGCTGTGTTTTCTATTAAAACATTAATACAGTGTTGACATTTACATTGAAAACTGCATTCAGGGTAATATATATATATATATATATGATTGCATTTAATTCCACTTTGGAACTTTAAGTTTTTGTAAATAGATCTGTGTAATGTGTAATGTAAAAAAATACACAGTTAACTTTTTGGTATTTTGGAATATACAGTAAATGAACAACATAAAGTTCACAGTCAGAGACTGACTGTGAATTAAACTCCACAAACACCATCATTTATTACAACACCGTTTTCACTTTATTCCTGTTCTATAAACGTTCTTATTGAGAATGAAGAGTTAACACCTAATATTTGTTGAATATCACCATCATGGTGGTTAGTGTTTCCCTGAGTTGGGCTTCAAACCCTTGAATTTCTTTGTATGATTAGGGGGTCTATGGGTGTGTTTATAAAGTATTTTGAAAAAATACAATATCACCCATTCCTATAAAATATACACTGAAAAGTAAAAAATGTGAAATGTCTATTATTAGAGTGCAATACTAATGTAATACTGTGACCAATGGGGCGGCTCTTCTGGAGACTCCACGGGAGTTTCATTTGTTGAACATTACCATTATATTTTATAATTATAAAATATATTTTAGGAGCCTGTTTGATTTTGGGTGCATTTTATTTTTTGATGTGTTTCTGAGGCTCTCAACTATCACTTTTAGCCCAAAACAGCAGTGAATGGTTCTGAATATATTTATATCGCCTTTGCTATCGCTACCTTGATACCCCCAGATATACCGTGATATAGTTTTAAGGCCATATTACTAATACAGGGGTTTTACTCATTATACCTTTCAAACAAAGCCTGCATAATAATTCTGCAAGTCTTAATATAAAGCATATTTCACTACAAGCCTTTGTTACCCATTTTCGCTCTGTTACCCATCTCTGATTATATACACACCAGTTATTAAGATTGATGTGGTTAGAAATTGGTAAAATGTCATGTCATCATGGCCATTATCTGGGAATCTTTTCCCATTTTTCTTCCACGGAGGTCAGACTAACAACAACGAAAAAAGAAATGAGCAGCAAGAATACATTTGAATGTCGAGTTGCAGAGCTGGTACATATACAGCAAAAACCCCAGAGTTAAAAGAACTCTGCAGGGAGAATATTTGAGTCCACACTGTTAGAGAGTAAAAGTAACACTGAAGCAGAGTTAAAGTTAATGAGATAATTAAGGTGATTCATGATGAACACCTGCTGATAACAAACATTTCAACATTTTTGGCCAGTGAGCAAATTCTGCAAGGGGTCCTTAGTCTAGACCGAAGTGGGCCCGTAAAGTGCCAGCGCAGGCTTGCTTGCAGGGTTCTGATACACAGAGACATTATAACAACATTAAAATCAGTTTTGCAATCATATTATGTTTCAGATTTGTCAGCTGGCAGCTGCAGGCCGGATGAATCTGTTATGAGGATTCTTCTGCTGGGCGGGAAGAGTTCTGGGAAAAGTTCATCTGGAAACACTATACTGGGACAGAAGAAGTTTAAAGTTAGAAAACAGAAAGCTGAAGTTTGTGAAGAAGTAACACGCATCGGTGAAAAACAAGTGCATGTGATCGATACTCCAGATCTGCTGGATTCAGACCTAACTAAAGACGAGGTAGAGACCATGAGAGGGAAAGTTCTGTCTTTGTGTACAGCAGGTCTCAGTGCAGTTCTGCTGGTCGTGCCTTTATATAAAGATGTAGAAAACGAAGAAGAGATTTTATATTTGATTAGATCTTTATTAGGCCCTGAAGTTCAGAATTACATCATGCTTCTGTTCACACACGGAGATGATCTGGAGGAGCAGGAAGAGACCATTGATGAACATCTACAAAGTCACAGAGATCTTCAGCAGCTGGCTGTTACCGCCGAGGGAAAGTTTCATTGTTTTGATAATAAGTGTAAAACGAGGACTCAGGTGACAGAACTACTGGACAAGATCGAAAAAATGACAGCAGCCAATGGAGAGCTATTTCTCATGGCACAAATGAAAAGAAGTGACAGCAAGGACACAGTTGTTGATTGTAAGTTGTCGTTCTATTTTATGTGAGTTAAATCACACTTTATTTGTTCTTAAGAGTCAATCATTTTAATAATTGCATCATCAAAGTGATCAAAGTGAAAATGCTGTCCTCATTTACTCACCCTCAGATTGTTCCAAACCTGTATACATCTCTTTGTTCTGCTAAACACAAAGGAAGATATTTGTAAGAATGTCAGTAATCAAAGTTGTTTTCACAAGCAACAGCGGTGTACGTGACGCCATGGTTAAAGTTCGTGTACAACATGCAATGTAGTCGCTGCAAAGAGTCCAAACCTACACTGTCAGAAAAAATGTGTCAGATTTGTACCTTTAGGGGTACAATGGCTTGTCACTGGGGCAGTACCCTCACAGGTACACATATTGTACCTTTCCACATGGATACCCAGCACTGTCAGAAAAAATGTGTCAGATTTGTACCTTTAGGGGTACAATGGCTTGTCACTGGGGCAGTACCCTCAAAGGGACACATATTGTACCTTTCCACATGGATACCCAGACAGCAAGCAATCATTGAATCAATGTCAACAAATAGCTGATTGGTCAATGTTAGTTGCATTGAATCAATATCACTTTTGCACCTGCAATTAATGTTGAAACAAATCACCATTATTGTGATCAGTGTTTGCTTATTATCTGAGATAATAAGGTGATTAATGAAGTGATGATTGAGCATTAGGGATGAACACCTGATGATAATGAGCAGAATCACTGAAGGAAAGAGAAACCGAACAAGCACTGACTTCAGCCACAACCTTACACGAAATCAACCGAAGATAAAAAAGCACATTAAATATCTCTAGACTTTGATGTCCATTTACAGGGGCTATTAATGATCGAGTCAGAATAAGATGATCTATATTAATTAGAAACTTACTTTAGTTTTGTCATGTTTTCATAGCCAACATCAGTCGCATGTTGTCATCCGTGCGCGCCTGTGTGCTCTGCAGTTGTTGGAAGGGAACACACAGACGCGCACGGACATAGATTTCTACCAGAAAATATTAACAAAAACATTAATGTCACATGTTGTAGTTTCAGAAAAGAGCCCAGCAGGTGAAGTTCCACTCAGACTGGTGTTACTGGGGAAAACTGGAGCTGGGAAAAGTGCCACGGGAAACACGATCCTCGGCAGAAAAGTGTTCGACTCCACCACCAGCTCGAACTCTCAGACCAAACACTGCAGGTCAGAATCCAGCGTGAGGACCGGTAGAGCCATCTCAGTGATCGACACACCTGGACTGTACGATAATAAACTCAGTCAAGAGGAGGTCATGCAAGAAATAGTGAAATGCATGATCCACTCGACTCCTGGACCGCACGCTTTTCTCCTTGTGATTAAAGTTGGTCGATTCACAGAGGAAGAAAAACACACAGTCAAGCAACTCCAAGAAGTGTTCGGAGAACAGCTCGAGAAATACACCATGATCCTCTTCACGCATAAGGATCAGTTGGAGAAGGAAAAGAAAACCATTGAGGATTTTCTACAAAATGGTGATCCAGATCTTCTAGATCTTGTTAAAGGTTGTGGAAACAGAGTCTTCTGTTTGGACAACGCATCAGCCAAATATCCACAATATAAAGATATGCTCAGTAAAATAGAGACAATGGTGGCAGAAAATGGAGGCATGCACTTCTCCAATGACATGTTTGAGGAAACAGAGAAGTGTGTTCGGGAGATTCTGGAACAGAAATTAGATGAGAAAGTTAAGAGTTACAAAGAGAAGAACAAAGGTGTCGTTCAAACTGAATGGCAGCAAATATACTGGCGTTTAGCAGATGAGTCAAGAGAGGAAGCTAAGACTGTTATGATTGGTGATGTGTACATAACAGCTTTAGCTAGAATGTTGGGGAAGGTATCGGTATCAAGTGAAGAGAGAGAAAGCACCATAAAGGAAGCTGAGAGTAAAGGAATCAGTTCTGGAAGGGCATTTACACTTGCTGTCACAGCCACAAGAAAACTAGCAAAACAGACGATGTGTGGAGTTCAGTGAGAAAAGCCATGAGGAAAATGATCTTAAGCCTAAATTATAGAGACAAATCACATTTAGCTTGTTGAATATATAGTTAACATATATAACGGTAAAACATGTTTGATGTTTAAAACAATCATGAAAAACCACAGCATATGTTGAATCATACAAAATTATTCATAAATAATCTCTAGTGTATTTAGGCTAAAGAGACTATTTTGAGAAAACAATGTGCCATAAAATATCCTTTGTTTTTACATTGTATAGTGACATCTGTGTACATGCCCACCAAACAAAGGCATGTCCAAATGACGTCTTTTCTACGTCATTGGTGACGTAGAAGAGACGTCCCCTGAGGAGCCAGAATGAAAGTATTTACAACGTCTTTTTATGACGTCTTCTGAACTTCTGATTTTGATGTTCAGGTGATCTCTATAATTGCATTGAATCTATATCACTTTTGCACCTGCAATTAATGTTGAAATGTATTAAACCACCATTAATGTGATCAGTGTTTGCTTTAGTTGGGCTCTTGACCGTTACATTTCACTTATAAGTTAGGTTTTCTTTGGCCATTGAAACAATGAGTTAAGATACATTTGTTATGGCAAGGAAGACTAAGCTAAATGAATAAAAAATGTTGTCTTACAATATTTATTTTAAAATGAATATGCTCAGTGAGTGTGTTGTATTTATATGCAAATGGAACCCTACCCTTCAAACAGAATCAGAATCAGAAAGAGCTTTATTGTCAAGTGTGTTTGCACATTCAAGGAATTTGTTGTGATGACAGGAGCATCCAGAACACAGAAACAGACCATAACACAATCGAACACAGTACACAATGGTTTAAATAAGGGCCTATGGGTATAAACAATTAAGAAATACAATACAATAAACATAAGATAAAGATATAGAGAGTAAAGCTATGTATGTATGTAAATATGTACAAGTAAAAAATAAGAATAGACTGTAGAGTATTTGGCATAAGCCAAATGGTCGGAATCATTGAAAGAAACGCTATATATTTTAAATGATGTTCAGAAATCGCTTTCTCTCTCTCACTCACTTTCTCTCTCTCTTTTTCTCTCCGCGCTCCCTAGCGCATTTGTGTTTCATGTATTTGTTTGTGTTTATGCGATCGTCATTATGTTTACCATGTAGTGTAATAAACATCCATATATATTCATTTGTGATGGGTTTTCTGTGTTCACGCTCACAAGCTTGGTCCCTTCTACTGTGTTTCGATTCACTACCTTTGCTCTAAATCCTGTTTGGTAAAGTCACGTTACTTATGGCCATGAGATAACATAAAGTATATACTATCATAGAGGCATTCGCTGGACGAATGCATACAAGTATTGTTATGCTTTATATTACTAATCAGAGACTATAAAAATATGTATCTTTAATAACAATTATTATACGTATTTTCCTTTGAGCTAAACTAATTTCTTGACTGAAATTGATGTTTTAAATAACTCATTTCATGGATGTGATCTTGAAAGATCTGGTGGAGAACCATATTTGGTGAGCTAAACTCATCCTTGTTTTAACATACAGCTAAAACCGCTACAAGACTATTGTAGTAAAAGGTATGTGCTATACAGCAGTAATATAATTTACAGAAAAAGTTGTATAATAATAGATTGTGCAATATTAATTATATCCTCCAGATAATACACTGAGTTATTAATTGCGCACAAATTTATTTTTAAAGTCCTAAATCAATGCCACAATAATGCTTCAATATAGAGATAAGAAATTCTGATCAGGCTTTTACACATGAACATTTATAATATGAAGCTCAACAGTGGTGACAATAATTAGTCATACTGCAGTGCATGATGGGAGTTTTTCATGCATTGCAGCATGAAGCGTTTTGTGGATTGTCACCATTGTTGAGCTTCATATGCTGGTTCTTGATGTCTGTGTGTGTCTAGAAAGTGCTGGAGCTCAAATATTTATATGCGTTACATTGATTTAAAATTCATTCACTGTAACTATTAGAGAAATACTTCACTTGAACACTGTAGCATCACAGAGTTGATTATGCAAAACCTAAACATAGTATGTCTGAAACCTCGGTCTTCATAAAACAGTAGGCGAGAATTTCCCACCTAGTGCACTGTTTCTCGCGAGATTTGGACTGCGTATACTACTGTTGCGTCCGAATACGCCTACTTACGTACTATATAGTATGAGAAAACACAGTAGTATGTCCGAATCCTCAGTATTCATAAAAGAATAGGTGAGAAATTCCCGGATGGCTTACTGGTTACGCCCACATTCTGAAGCACCCAGCGACAGATAGTTGCCCACATAGCAGAAACCATCTGGCTTACGTCTATTTGACGTCTGCATTTACATCTGCAAGACATCTTAAATACATAGTTTGCTCATCTGCAATACGTCTCGGAGACGTCTGAACGTCTGTAATACGTCTGCTAAAGATCTGGAGATCTGCTGCGTAAAAACATCTGCTAAACATCTTAGAAAGAGCTGTTGTACATCCATTCTAAATCATAAACATCTTACAGACATCTTCTAGATGTCTATATGACGTCTGACAGCAGACATCTCCGAGACGTATTGCAGATGAGCAAACGATGTATTGTAGATGTCTTGCAGATGTAAATGCAGACGTCAAATAGACGTAAGCCAGATGTATGTGTGCTATCAGGGTGGGATACTGATCTATCCCATGAGCCCACGGGAATTGGTGACTATTACTAGCCAACAACGTGTTTCTTTGCATTGCAGTCGCATTTGTTAAAGTGTTGTAGCGTAAAGTTAACCTGTAAGATGCTACATAATAAAGTATATTTGTGATTTTGCTGTGAAATGCAGTGTTTTAATATGTCTATCTTAAATGGGAGCTCCACGCACACACGCGTCTTCGAAGTAGACTTAACGTTACATATATTAAAACCATACGCAAGTTAAAGATGCTTTTAATGTCTGTGTAACATGTGACCTGTCATTTTCTCGATAAAGTATTGCAAATGAGCACATCACAACATGAAATACACATCACAGTAATGTAGCTTACGTCTGTTAACATGCGGTACAACGCATTGTTCACTGCTTGCATAGATACATATAAGTCATGTAAATAAACATATTTACTTAAGTAACTAAACATAATGTATATATTTTATTTGTCCATTAGTACTGTTTATGAATTCAGGAAAATAAACAGCGAGTTAACACATGTGCAACTACCTCCACATTTAAATGCAGTATTGAGCACAGATCACAGAGGTCACTTGAATCTTGTTTGACTGTAACAGGGACAGATGAGCACACTCGTAACATCACGGAGGTGGTGACGGTGGTCCGCTGTGAGATGGCAGTAGGATGTGGGGTTCAACGCCTGTAGATACAGGATCATTTGTAACAACAATAAATTGAAATAAAGCTTTGATTTATGTGATGTTTACTTGTATATGTATTCATAATTATTTATTTTCTTAAATCAAATGTACATATGTTTTATTCATGTTTATAGTTTCCTGTAAATAAAACATATTACATTACTTCATGCATTATGTCATTGCTTCACTGAAAACGTATGCATTCACATTTTGTAGTCTGTATTAATGCATAGATGGCATATGGCAATACAATTACATTCAGTAACCTATTTTAATACAATATATCAATATATGGATAAGCGTCTGATAAATGACTAAATGTAAAACGTAAATATCATTTTCAGGAAAAAAATGAATAAGTATTGGTCAGCACATATCAATAATATTGTGCACAAGTGTGTGTGTGGGCTAGCAGTGCATTTCTAGTGTACATTTAATTTATAAGCAATAATACTTATATTCCTTATAAATCAGCAGTGCTAAGGCGAGATCGTCGAGCAGCTGCCCGGCGTCTGCTTTGTGAAGGCATTACAAACATATTGCAAATGCTGGAAAACTCATGGAAGCTAAAGTTAGCATTACTGATGTTAATGCACCTGTCTCTCATAACTTGAGTTGTTGCGCTTGTTATTACGTCACATGGTTAATCTCTGGCCGTGTACACTCCAGTACAGGTGGCGGACATGCATCACAAAAGTAATTTGCTCCCCGCCATTAAAAAGGAAAAGAAGATCATCAATATGGCAGACAACGGCCGATCGCATTCATACTACACCCATTCAGGGAAAACAGTACGTACACATTTTGCCCCGTTGAGTACGTACCTACTGAAATTGAGTATCTACTCACTGAGTATGCGATTTCGGACTCAGCCTTGGTTCCTCCTCTGGTGAAATCAGCTGCTGAGTTCATGGGTGGAAAAATAATATGGCCTGACTTTTACTCTTTGGCCCCTGGACTTTCCACCTCTGTACATATGCAATAAAATTTAACCATGCTTATTTCTTAAGCTAGTTTTTGCATGTCTTACGAAGAGAAAACACGTTTCTCGTACATTTCCGTGCTTGGCCTCGAGCATACACAGGATATTTTTTAAAGGGACACTCCACCCAAAAATTCACGAGTTCGACTATGCAGATAATAACATAGTAGCGATGGTAGAAAGCGTATTTGGCGTGCTGTCCAGGGAGCCGAACCCGGAATCCAGGCCCCGAGCTCGTTGGTTCCGCCGAACCCGGAACACTCTCCCCCCCCCCCGATCAGTGAGAGTGCACCAAGCTCAGAACCGGCCCGAACCCAGAGCGCACTGATGTGGTAAAAGTCGATCTTGAAGTTCAAAAAATCTCTCAGACAAAGAAGGTTCAGGTGTCAAGGAGTTAACTTTATTTGATCAGGCCAAACAAAGTGAGATGTCCCAAGTCATCTGAAAACCAAGTGTTTTCCAGCCTACAGTTATAGTGAAACTTAGGAAAGGAGGTGCTTTCCTAAACCAATCAGGAAATTCCCTTTATCTTTTATTTTTTATTATCCAATCATTCTTGTCTGCCACTATTATTTTCTAGGCAACAAGGTTTGTATCTAATGGTGGAATGTCAACCTTTACTTGGTTTTTAAAAATACGTTTTCCTGTTGGTACCAGTTTTCAGGCCATAAAGTGAACAACATGTTCAACCTTCTGAACTTTATCTAGGTCAGGCCTTAAACAGATCTCAAAGACATCATTGAATTGTATATTGCTGAAATCTGTTCTATACTTGGTTAAAATGATTAAAAATATACTCATAGTTCAAACAACAGTCAATCATTGCTTAAGTATGCTGATTATATAATTAAATCATCAAATCATCTTCATATATTCACTTGTATAACAGTTATTGGTCTGATTATTAACACATCTATGGTGATATCATTCCTATGAATACTTCTTATTAGTGGGGTGTACAACAGAGCCCAAAAGTGCAATGTGCAAATACAACAATCAACATAAATGATCAGAATTATCAAAAATGATCAGAATTATGCACAATAGCACCCACATTATTGTGGGAGCAAGCTGGCTCATGGAGAGGAGCCGGGGTGGTGGAGAGATTCTTAGAGCTTGTAGAGATGAAGATGTCCCTTGAGGGGCCAAAAGCAGAGGTGTACAGTACTTGAGTATTTTACTCTCAGGGATCAAGTATCTTTACTTTTGTTTACTAGTGTTTTTACTTTGGAAATGTGTTACTTCCATACATTATAAAGCATGGCATATATCAAACTTTTTACTCAACTACATTTGAAAACTACATGGCAATTTTAACATTTAAAAAAGTACATTAAAAGTCAAAGTTCGTTCTTACTTTTACTCAAGTAATTTACTCAACAATCAGTTTACTTCAGTAAAAGTAAGATAGTAGATTTTTAATGTTCTTAAGTATTTAAGGTAAAAAACATATCAAAAAATGTTTTATGAAATGTGGTAGATTAAACTAAATATGTATATGCTTTATAATGTGGTGAAGTAAAATTTCCCAAAAGGAAAACCAGTAAAGTATATAAAGATAGTGGATAAATGTACTTGAGTAAAATACTTGAGTACTAAAGGCCTCTGATAAACTCGTGCAGAGTGTGGTCCAGAGTTTAGCTCTTACCCTACTCAAACACACCTGAACAAACTCATCAACATCTTCAAGATCAAGAGAAACTCTGACAGCAAGCAACCATTGAATCTATCTTCAAATGTGCTGATATGTCAATATTAATGGCATTTCATCAATATCACTTTTGCACCTGCAATTAATGTTGAAAACATGTTGACGTTTCATCAAACCACCATTACTGTGATCAGTGTTTGCTTTAGTTGAGCTCTTGACTCTTCTTACTTTAGTTCTCGCTCCTCTTGAAGTGCTCACAGTAGTGTTTCTGTTAGGACACGTGTGCATTTATAAAGAAGGAGATGTTTAACAGTAGAGATGGTGTAGTATACTGTTATTCTAAAGATGAGATGAAATTAATAAAGATGAGAACTCACACAATATAATCTTGAATCTGATCTTTCATGACTGATTTAAATGTTCTGGTTTACAAGTGAGAAGTTACTGTGCCCAAATGAACACAAGTGACACGCTCAGACATCAACACTCTTCATACAAATCTGAACAATGGTGACAATCCCCAATTAATTCAGATAAACAGATCGACTGCAATGCATGCTGGGAGTCATGAATGAGCGTTGTACTAAAATGTTACCCAGCATGCATTGGAGCATGAAGTTTTATTTTGTTGATTGTCACCATTGCTGAGCTTCATACACGGATTCCTCGTGTCTAATTGAGTCAGCAACAAAACAAATGTAAGGAATATTTTCCTGTAGATTAATAAAAGTCTGACACCTCACCACTGCTTTAATCACATAGAAGTATCACAGAAACTTAAAACACTAATAAAACATCACTCTCATGAGCTATATATATATAACCTCACAACATCAACAACCACCTTCAGCTGATTCTAATGGATCTTGTGTCTCATTGCCTCAACAAACATATTTCAGCTCTGTTACAGCGGACAATGAAAACTTGACATTAAACCACGAGAGTCAAGAACCCAACTAAAGCAAACACTGATCACAATAATGGTGGCTGACAACTAAACATTGAGGAATCATCAGTTTTTAACATTGACTCAATAGTTTTCATCTGCTCTCTTGCTATCAGGGAAGCTACATGCAGGTGTGTTTGATTTGTTTGATTAGGGTTGAAGAGAAACTCTGAAGGACACCGGCCTCGAGGACTGAGTTTGGGACCCCCTGAGTGAAATACTCAAGTACTATACACCTCTGGAGCTGTCCGCTGCTTTAAAGGCCACAGAACACGATGAGAAAATAAAGATTTGACAAACACATTTGTCTGTAATGTGACTTTTATCAACAGACCAGGGAACCATTAAAGTCCTTTCAGCCAGTTATGGGCGCACAGGCCGACAGACCTGCTCTGCTGGAAGACCAGATAACCAGATATCAAATGTTCAGTGCACTCTGAGTACATCTCTAAGTGTGGTGGCCACTCGGTGAGGACAGAAAACGTTATTGAACAGCTATCAGATATTATCAGATCATCTTTATATATGTTCGCTGATCTGTGTATTTATTGTCACAGATGTGATGGAGAAACGAGTTGTTCTATGGTTGTGAGCGATACAGTTTTCACTGATCCTTGTGGTGGAACTTACAAATACCTGAATGTGTCTTATGAGTGTGTTGAAGCACCACCAAGTGAGTTTTACACCCGACTGACACCAAACCCTTACAAACACTATACAAGAGTTAAGCTGAAGTGTATTTAAGTGTGATTTATTTAGTAAGTGTATAATTAACAGCAGAGTCGGCGCCACGAGGGGGCTCGGCCCCGCCACTTCAGTCACTGTGCCCCCTCACTTTTTAATATGATAAAAGATGAAATCATTTAAAAACATTTGGAGAAGGAATTTGGTTTATATTTATTAAAGAAACAACAAGAGCAGAGGGTAAAAATAATGCATTTATTCGTTAACAGAATTTAAAGACATTGTCTTGTGCTGTACTTTCATGTGTTGTTAAAAACACAAGCTAAAGGGCTGCTTGCGTCCAGCGGCAATGTTTCTGTATGCATTGCTTAACAAGAAACGAGCATTACTATTATACAGACGGAGACAAGTGGAGATACAGGCTGTCTATCAGAAAGCAAGAGCTCGCTCTGTAGTGTTGTTATATTGATGCCATCGCTTTCTTAGACATGAAGCTCTACTGGGGAACAGTCCCCTGAATACTTTTTCTGTCACTTTTTCTTTAAAGCCTGCTTTTGACATTTTTCAATATATTGTTTTCTGTATATGCGTCTAAATTAACGATCTTCATTTATTAACTTCCGCTGAATTTATGTAGGCTATGATCGGTGTATTTCCAGTTCTTTTTGTCAAAACGTCATTTGCTCTCCTCCAAGTTTATAGTAAAAAAATTAGCCTTTCAGTTTCAGTGTCTTTCGTGTCTTTTAGTTCAGTTCCATTTATTAGCTTTGAAAAAGCTATGCGAAATATGCAATGCTGTCCTCGAAATGGACATTTAGAATTGTTAAACTTGAGACTTCAAAACGGCAGCGCGCACTGCATGAAACTATCTTTAGCAGTCGAGGTAATTGTTCTACCCTGTCGATAACGAGTTAAACGGCTGATTTCTGCAGTGCGCAGTGTACATGTTATAAGATAGTGATCAGTGACATCGTCGCTTTGAGGTATAATATCTATATTGGTTAGATCGGCTCCGTGAGATATAATCAAGTCTAGTGTATGATTAAATCGATGAGTGGGTCCATTGATGTGTTGTGTTACTCCAAAAGAGTGTAATAGCTCTGTAAACGCCACTGCTAATGCATCGTTAGCACTATCTACGTGGATATTAAAGTCTCCGACAATTAGTACTTTATCAACGTTAACCAATAGGTCCGATAGGAAGTCCGCAAACTCTTTCAGAAAATCAGTGTAGGGACCAGGGGGTCTATACACTGTAGCCAACGTAAAAAAAGGCCCGTGATATTAACAGTGAAATTCTGTAGTTTCAGGAAAAATGTAAAAATACGGAAAAACACTGAAATTCTCTGGGAAATTAACAGTGAAATTCCATAGTTTTTACAAGGAGTTTTTTTCAGCTCCACAAACACTATTAGCCCCTTACTTACAGACACCCCTGTCACTTTATTTCTGTGACGTCTACAAAAGTTCTTATTGAGAATTAACACAAGTTACATGTTGATGGTTTTGTTGAGTCACCATTTGGTGAAGAGTTTTGCTTTAGTTGGGATCTTGACCCTTTGCTTTATTTGTTAAGACTTTCCCTAGTTTTTATAACTATGTATTGAAATCAGAAACGGGGAAAAAAAGTATTTCATTCATTTTTTTGTTAGGAGTGTCATTGCACATGTGAAAAGTGCTATATAAATTAATTTAATTGAACTGCCTTTTTAGGATTAGCACTGATTTAAATATTTTCATGTTCCTTTATGTACGGTATGAAATTAAATATATTTCTTAAGGTGTTTAACAACACACCGCACATGAAAACCTCTTAAGATAAACCCAATGCATTCTGGGTACACACAATGTCTGAAATCAACAAAAGATCTTATCACATTTTCTTTTGATATTTTTGAAAAGATGTTATATAACAGTGGTTCCCAACTTTTTTCTTGCCCCCACGTATATATGACAATCGGAGCCCCCCAACCTCATATAGGATGTTGTGTGTGTGTGTGTGTGTGTGTGTGCTGTGTGTGGAGCATTTTAAAGTGTCAGAGAAAGACACAGCACGGGACTTGCCGCACGGAAGTAAATTTCCAATGAAAGCGTCTTTACCGGTCGGTAACTTTACTTCAGACGGAAGCGGGCTGTCTGACAGTAGCCCGCCGCTCGCGACATCCTTTGACATCATCAGTGGTCGCGTGCACACAGTTCCCTGTACTAAACAACTTGTCAAAGTATGTTCTGTGCACCTTCTGAGAGAACAGTCAGCTTTTGTGGGCGGAGTTTGGAGGAGAGACGTGAACTGAAATGGTTGTCAGTCAGCATCAGTCAGAATTGCTTGCATTGGATGT
>NC_079913.1:15460818-15462946 GCF_024868665.1 Triplophysa rosa
TTTTTTTTTTCTCAAATCATTTTGCAATGTAGCCTATAATAATCCAAAAGTTTTATTTCATTCGTATTTTTATCTTATAGGCCTAATGTGGAATGACAGTTTTTAATGAAGTGTTTTGTTGTAGGGGTTCAGAGTAACTTACATTACATTATTTTACCAGTCAGTTATAGGCCTAATTAATATAGGCTATTCACAGGCTCAATTTTTTCTTTGAATTTACTTAGTTTTGCTCAATTTTATATTAAGTTGTATTGTATTTTATTGAAAAACAAGACAAATTATAAAAAGCACATTTTGACTTCAGTTTGTGCAATAGTGAAAAAAATGGCTTAATAAATAGAAGAAATGCAAAAAAACATGTTCGGTATTATTTGGCCAAGTGTTTCACATCATGTTTGGCTCCGGCCAAGCATTTTCGTTTCGGTGCATCCCTACTGCTCACAAAAATAAGCATGAAAGGACCCCTGTCACATCAATATTTGGTTACAGAGAGTTGTAGCCAAGAGCTTCATGCAAATTACATTTTAATGAGAAAGAGAGCTGAAGACATGAACGTATCGTTTTAAATAACAAACATACTTTCAATTTTAGGTGAACTGATCCTTTAAATGTTAAGCAAAAAAACAAGTAAATTGTTTCTTTATTAGAATTTATTGTTAGAAAATGCATTTAACTATTTGCATTTAAGATATTCAAACCACAACATATAAACACACTGTTAAGCCACACATATGTCGTAGTGAAGGTCTGAGGAGGATCTAATGTTTGGTATAGCAATACTTGGTAACCATTAAGTTTATTCACAGTAAGATGTTTAGAAATATATTTATTGTAATGAGAAATAATGAAAACTCACACCTCTATTAATATAATAACAATGGACTGACGGAATGAAGCTAAGTGAGTCCGGGGACACTATCTGAGAGCCTCGTCATATAAGAATCATCCCTTTTTGCTTCTCTGAACGTCATTGTTCCGACCCAGAAACAGAAAACACACATGAGATGAGATAACATCAAGTGTTGACATCAATACTTACTTTGATGAGTTCAGGGCGGTCACACATTGGGTGTAAGACTCACTCATTTGACTCTGTTGGCACGCTCTCACGCCACACAGACGCAGGGCCGTACCCGCTCATCAGTCCTCAAATATGACCTGAAGTCAGGCCGGGGGAAGTCACATCACAGGCTTCCATATCCCTCCGGAAGCATGAGACCCCCAGCGCAGAGTGGTCATCGACGCAGCGTGGACTTCTCTCAAAAACGAACGGCTGAACAACCCGCTGACTGTAGTGCGAAAGTCTACCAGACCTGTTCTGTATAGTCATGCCTAAAATCTATAAGTTTGATGTTTTAAATGTATATATTTATACATCAACCTCTGCTGTGTCTCTTATCATCTTGTATTCGTTGGCTGACACACATTACACATGCAAATAAGAGAACACACACCTTGTTTCTTCTCATTTGAGTGAACAAGGATACAAATAAGAAGGATGAAAAGAAGTCTTTCTAGAGAAATACCCAAATGATGGGAGGGGCTGAAGATCAGATCTGATATAATGACATATAAACACACAGAGAGAGAGAAACAGCAGCAGATTCACCAGAGAAACACACAAGACAAGAAAAGTAAGAACTCTTTACATTCTCATTCAAATCATTCTTTTCATAGGACTCTGTTTTTGTGAATTGATCTGCAAATAACTTTGAATGAAATTTTATCAAGAAACTGACTTTCTGAAGAGATGCAGTAGTGATGGAAATGTTGAGTTTTAACTTCATTGACATTTACACATGACAGAAACTAAACAAACTTTTATGTCATCGTCACAGATTTATTTTATTTTAAATTTGCTAATTAATTTATTTTGAACACCAAAATTGTGAACAAACAGAAGTTTAACATTTGAGGTTTTCAATGTGTTTCTTCCTCAGAAATGGCTCAGATTCTATATGTCAGTCTTCTTGTCATTGGTGAGTTTGTGTTTCTGGTTTTACATTTGATTTAAATGTCAGGAGAATTGACACCAGAGTTATCTGTCTGTCTATTAATAACTGTTCTATTAAAGAAAAAGAGCCATTTTGTAGTAAACACTTTATTAAATATATCCCACCCCCAAGCA
>NC_079913.1:15463177-15581521 GCF_024868665.1 Triplophysa rosa
TAGGTGATGTGTCCAAATGACTTCTTTTCTGCGTCTTTGATGATGTTGAAAAGATGTCCCTGAGTGGCCAAAAGTGAATTGTTTTTCTACGTCTATTTCTGACATCTTCTGAATGCCTAATATTGGGGGACATCTGCACAGAGTAAAAATCACGCCCATAGCAACCAAACACATTAACCTAGCAACCGTTTAGTAGTGCTGTAGTACTCGAGTCCGGACTCGAGACGTTTTTTTATGATCTAGGACTTGTCTTGGACTCGTTGGTATTTGCACTCGGACTTGTCTCGTACTTGGCCATTGGTCTCGCCAAATGTTCTAGTCGGTCTCGACCTAGTCCAGATATGTCTGGATTGGACTGAAGAGAACAGGTGTTTATCAATGGAAGTGGTCTCTGGGTGGTCCTGTGAAATATCTGAACTGGGAAACTGAACCATCAGATCACACAAATAATTGTGCTGTTATGAGAAATGGAGCATGGCGTCAGCAGGACTGTGATGTGGCGTCACAGTTCATCTGCTACAATGGTGAGTGACAGCAAACCTTCACTTCACAAAACACGATCATGAGACAACAATAATAAACATCCCAGTTAAGACACACAACACATGTGGGCAGATGAACAGGTCAGAGCTGAACTCTACAGGATTGGACACTTCTGATTTAAGCAAATACTCAAAGACACTCAATGTAACACAGTATCATCTCTACATGTAATTCACTTCTCATCTCTGACTAAGTCTAAGTTGAAGTGTGGGGTTTAACTCCAGTCCTCGGGTCTCCCCGCACAGAATGATTTAGATGTCTCGCTACTGAACACATGAACGAGTCAAATCAGATTGAGTCAATGAGATGATGAAGTGAAGATTGAGTCATTCACCATCACTGAAGGAAACATGAAGAATAAGAACAAAGAGCCTCATCGTGTTTAGTGTTTCCTTCAGTGGACCTCTTGACTCTTCTTCTCTTGTGTTCATGTGTTTTTGGTTAGCTGGGATTGTTTGGTTTATTATAAATGGACTCAGTTTGTGTTGATGATGCGCTGGAAGTAGTGTGCTGTTATCAGCCCTGTTAGTAACCTGTGACATCACTCCACACTTTCATATGCACTTTTTGTTCTGGCACCTGAACAAGTTAAGATTTTATCAAGACGTCTGAACTGTACGTGTGATGAGAATGAATGAAAATCACGAGACTTGAATCTTTATTTTCTTCAACAGACAGCAGTAAAGCATACATCATTAATACTTCTAGTAAAAAATGGAGAGACGCTCAGAGGTTCTGCAGACAGAATCATACTGATCTGATCAATGTGAGGAACCAGACTGACAATCAACTGATCCACAACATCATTAATGATACTCAGAGATCTGTCTGGATTGGTCTGTTCAGAGACTCGTGGGAGTGGTCAGATAACACTGACTCCGCATTCAGATACTGGTACTCTGGTCAACCTGATAATTATGGTGGTTTTGAAGATTGTACAGCGGTCGATATGAATAATGAGGGGAAATGGCACGACGTATCTTGCAGTGACTCTAACACTTTTGTGTGTCATGAAGGTGAGTTAATAAAAGTCAATGTGTGTGTTTGACGACAGAAGTTTCTTCATGATGAAACTGATCTCAGTTCAGTCACAGTGTTTGTGTTGATTGTGTGTTCAGATGAGCTGATATTGATCCAGGAGAATCTGAGCTGGACTGAAGCTGTGAGATACTGCAGAGAGAATCATGTGGATCTGGTCTCAGTGGATTCACAGGAGATTCAGCTCATGGTGACTGAAGTTCTTCATCAGGCCTGGACTGCTGAGGTGTGGCTGGGGTTACATCACTCCTGCTCTGTGGGCATCTGGTTCTGGGTGAATGGAGAGGTCGTGTGTTATCAGAATTGGGCTCCGGGGAATGAAACAGCAGTGGACAACTATGAGAGTGAAGTGAGATCTGGAGCGGTTCAGTCTGGAGGAGATCATCTCTGGATCAGCCTTCCTGGATCTCACAAACTCAACTTCATCTGCAGAAGAAAGGAGAAATAAAGAGACTTTTTTGGTTCCTTTGTTAACTTTCTGATTTTGTTATTTAGCATTAGGGAGCATTTAAATGTCAGGGATCAGGAACTATTTTTTAGAGGAAGGAAGGCTTAAAGTTATTTTATTTTAAGAAATTTGCATTTATTACACATCGTTTTGCTTTAATACTTGTATTGCAGTAATCGTCTTTTAAAAGCAATAAGGTACTTGAGGCTAGTGCTTTATCGTTAATAAATCATGACTGAAAGGGTTGTTCTGCTTCACATAGCACCTTAAATCAGTGGTTCTCAAACTTTTTCGTTGTAAGGCCCCCTTTGTGTAGAGTGCATCGCTTTGCGGCCCCCCAAATAAAGACTTATGATCTTAAATTTAACATTTTTATTTAAACAAAAACATATTCGGTTATACAATGCTGAAACATCAATTCTTTTGTCTGGTGGTCTTATTTTTCTGATGTTTGATTGCATAAAATCTATGATCAATTTCTATATTTCATAAAATGCAACAAAATCTGTGGATCCCCTGGATCCATCTCGGGGCCCCCCATGGGCCACGGCCCCCAGTTTGAGAACTACTGCCTTAAATGATTCCTCAAGATTCTTCTGTACTTGAGGTGAAATCTTGTGAGGTTGACTTTCATTCTGTGTGTGTTGGATTCATGTAATAGTGATGGATCAGTTTAAATAAACTCTAATATACAGACAGTATTTTCTCTCCTGACTTTTCACTTCAATCGTAATAGTTATTAAAAATGTTTAGATTTATGATATGAAAGTGGCAGCCTATTAATGCTGACTAAATGTGGCCACTTTAAGCTGAAATGAACTTAAACAATGACATTTTATTCACATTATGAATGCACAAATGAAAACATTCTGCTTCCACCAGCCAGCACAGTCATGTGGGGCCCAGATGGGTTTGATGTGGGCTGTCTTCTGGGTCTCAGCTGGTTTTGTCCGCGGGTTCCATGTAGGCCCCACATGGGTTAGCCCAGATGAAATGAACACTGCTTAGTGTGCATACTACAGGCTGCTCAATGTAACACTGAATGTTGAAGTTAATGAGATAATGAAGTGATAACAAACAGAATCACTGATGGACACAGAAACAACAAAAACAGAAATATATAAAACACAAGAACTGACTTCAGGCACAGCCTTTGATGAAATCAACTGAAGATAAAAGAAAACATTTAATCTTCACAAACACCATTACCATCTTCACTAGCTACAACATGAACACTTACAGGCCAATATCAAATTTACCATTCTCAAGTAAAATTCTTGAAAAAGTGGTGGCTTCACAATATTGAGATCTTACTTAATTGCTAATGGCCTCTTTGAACCTTCAGTCAGGATTTCGTTCATCACATAGCACTGAAACTGCTCTTCTTCGTGTGGTTAATGACATTCTTCTGTCCATGGATTCTGGGTTAATAAACATCCTGATTCTTCTTGATCTAAGCTCTGCATTTGACACAGTCTGCCATGAAATACCCATCTCTCGCCTTTCTGATATCGGTATTACTGGTTCAGCTCTTTCCTGGCTCATTTCCTACATCAGCGACAGAAAATATTATATTATCAAGGGTATAAATCTGCCACTGCTCCGGTTTTACAGGGTGTTCCTCAAGGTTCAGTTCTGGGTCCACTTCTGTTTATTATTTATATTTCTCCACTTGGTGACATCATGGTGGTACGCATGCATGGACTTCAATTTCATTGCTATGCTGATGACATTCAAATTTACCTTACCACCAGCTCTGATAGGCTATCCCTGCCCGACTCACTTATTGCATGCATTAGGGATATCAAGCATTGGATGTCCTTGAATTTTCTTAAATTAAATAATAACAAAACTGATATATTGATGATTGGCTCTTCTACCTCTGTCAAAAGGATGGACCTGCCCTTTGAAATTGACGGGGTTCATGTTAAGCCTGCTTCATCTGTCTGTAATCTTGGTGTCTTATTTGACTCATCTCTATTTCTTCTGTCGTTAAAAACCATTTTTTCCATCTTCGTAATATTGCACGACTTCGATCTTCTATCAGTGTAGCTGATGCTGAAATCTTAATTCATGCATTAATCACATCACGTCTAGATTATTGCAATGCTCTATTTCTTGGTCTGCCTAAAAAACTCATAGCAAGGTTACAGTATGTTCAAAACTCAGCAGCAAGAGTTCTCACCTCCACCAGGCGTTCTGCTCACATTACTTCTCTACTGCATGATCTTCGCTGGCTACCTGTGGCATCACGTATTCACTTTAAGATATTACTTCTAACATTTAAGGCATTAAATGGTCTTGCGCCTGCATATCTGTCTGACCTACTCCACTCAAACTCTCCTGCCCGGTCCTTCAGATCAACTGAGCTTGGTCTTTTGTCCATTCCTCATTTTTGGCTGTCCACTTTAGGTGGTAGGTCATTTAGTATTAATACTCCTAAAGTATGGAATTCGCTACCCCTTACACTTCGTAAGATATCATCTTTGCCTACCTTCAAGACTCAGCTAAAAATGTATCTTTTCAATATGTATTTTGGATAATGTGGCTATATGTGGCCTTATGTGTCTGTATTGTGTATGCGGATGTGCAAAGGTATTGTATAGCACTATGTGAAGCGAACTTGAGCTATGGAAAGGCACTATATCCGCTTCGCGTCGGGTGGTTCTTTGCCTCCACGTTGTGCATTAAAATCCTTTAATGCACGGCTAGCCGTGGATTATCCCGCTTATACCATGGTTATTTGCCAAGTTAAAGCTTTGATGTTTACAGTGTGATTTTAGATCAAACAGGTTTTATTTTGTCAGTTAATTTTAAATGTAATCAAACTGACTGCAGCTACCCGTGCGTTAATAAAGCAATAAGCCCCAAGAAGCAGTGGGTTGCAGTGCATTTTATAACAGCTAAGGGCGTTGTGGCACGATGCGAAGCGGAGTCAATAAAACCCCGTAGCTGTTATAAAATGCACTGTAACCCACTGCTTCGCGGGGCTTATTGCTTTTATAAAACGGTTATTCCATATGCTTAGCAAGGTTTCATAAACTAAAGTAAATAAAATGATATTTAGGCTATGTGGTGCGGTCAGCCGTTATATATTGGGGTATTTTATAACGGCTTAGAACTCCGCTCAGCCAATCAGAATCAAGGACCAGAACTGACCGTTTTATAAAGGCTTTTAATGCACACCTTCCAGCCAATCAGAATCCAGTATTCAAACAGACCATGGTATAAATAAAACTTCTTCAACACTATTTTCAGTTGTTTGAGAATAAACAGAGGTTAAAGGTCAAGTGTATGAAATTTACTGGCATGTAACGGCTCACCAAACAACACGGTGAATTCCATGTAAGGGGAAAGAATATAAAGAAATAGCTCATTCTGAAGTAATAAAACCATAATGTTTAATTATGTAAGGTCTTTATACACCTCTGAAGACATAACATTTCTGTCAATACATACGTACACATTGTATGTAAGTTTCCTTTACCACAACAAATGTTCATGAACACAACGTGTTAATGATCAAAGCATTTCAAATGAAGCGCTTGGCATTTATTCTGTTCCATCAACACATTTCCCTCATCCCTCAATTTGCTCTCTGATGAAAAGTCGATTTGTTTTCACAGACTCGATCAAAAGAATGATTTTAATAGGAATGAGAATGTAAATAGTTCTTACTTTTCACCTCTTGTGTGCTGTTTCTCTCTCTCTCTCTGTGTGTTTACGTGTCATTACATCTGGTCATTTTTCCACAGAAGTTCGTTTATTGTTTTGTTTTCTCACTGCAGAACAATAACCTTAAACCCTTCAAAATATGTAATATATTTTTTTAAATGTCAAGCAAATATATATACATTTTTAATGTTTAAACCCCCAATGCTTCCTTTAATCTTAAGAGGGTACAGATATGTTCAAAAGTGGTGTTGTGGGTTTTCTGATCACAGTTGGACTGAGACCCTCTTCTCAAGTTTCAAAACGACACAGAAGCGTTACAAAATATAAGAAAATAATTAAATAACGCCAACAAATCGCTTCATATTTGTGTCAGGCGTGTGTAAGAAGTCAAGCGCATCCGAATCCAGTCCGGCTTTTCGCGGCGACTCTGTCGCACGGACTGGAGTCTGGATGGTGGATCGTGGCAGTGATTGGAGGAGTGTTGGGAAACAAACAGGGAGCGTCGCGTCGCGTCGACCGCAGGCCTCAGTGTTGATATTATATCGCAAAAGCGCTCGAGCAGATGCGCGACTGACGGACTGTGGTTTCATAACGCGCGTCTAGCGGCGCAAAGGACGATATGAAGAGCGGATCGTCGCCGAAGACGCGCGATGTCCGTCAAATCCAGCAGCATGCGGCATTTGCACGCGCTGTTCCCGGGATGCTAACTTAAGGCGATGGCACGACATTCGACACGATAGTCTTGAGAGACTGAAACATCAGTGGTTTCGCTCCCACGCGTGTTTCTGAAGACCCGCGGCCTGTGGAGCGTCATAACGGCCTTTTGTGTGCCGACAGCTGAGCGACTGCCGCGTACATAACGGACTGCGTGTCGCTTATCGTGGATTTAATCGAATGATCGAGAAGAACCCGTCTCGTCAGAGTTCGGTCACGCCGTCATTTCAGCACCGAAGGTGAGCGCGCATGCAAATGTACGTCTCACCATGGCAACCGCACAGAATCACCATAGTTACTGCATTTACTGTTTCCAGTGCAAACCATGTGATTATTAAGCCGCTAAACCTCACCATCTGCTTTTCTGCGCTGGAAATGACATTTTCTGAATAAAATAAAGCTGATTTTGTGATAATGTTACAGTTCGCTTTTGTGTAAGCGACGCTAATAAATAGAAATACACGTTTGGAGTAATTTGACCACAATACTTGGCAATTATTAGTGAAAAATAGACGAAGACATGGTAAATAAGTAGGTCTGCATAGTTTACATTTGTTTGTTTGAATCATCTTTGTGAAAGTTGAAAAAACGCTGAAATATGGATCCCAATAATATATCTGTTTTATCAAAGTTTATTTTAAGAAATAATTTAAAAGGACAAAATGAAGATATGTATCGTAAAGCCATATGGAATATTTTTTTTGACTTCCTATTGGTTGAGCTGTCGACATGTGACCTGTGTTAACGCAGTTGTGACGTTTTCATTTTTTTAGTTTGTTCTTTTACTGCTTTACAACAATTCTCTCTTAGAGGTTATAGCTTTTCTTTTTTATTATTATTTTTTCATTTAAACCATTTGTTCACTTTAGAATGTATTTGTGGGTCAAACATACAAATAGGTGGTACATTTGTTCTTGTTTTGAATAAAATCGGTAAAGTTGTTTTGAAAACACTGAATTTGGAATTTTTGGATGTTTTTTTACTTTAATTGCATTTAAGAATCTTACAGAGATTTATCAACACTTCTTTCGTAATAGAGTATAGAGGATATTGTTGTAAAGTATGGTTAGAGCGTGAAGCTTACACTATATTTGTATTTTAATTTATTTTTTAGCCATGTTTTTTTTGTTCTTTGTTTTTAAGGAGTGTGCCATGCATCCCCCAACCAAACAGCTGATGCCCACCTAGACGTCTCTGAACAGACCCCCTCTGGCAGCAGAGGATGCTGGGAATGTGCCGTGGCCGCAGGAAGTTCCTGGCTGCCTCTCTCGCGCTGCTCTTTATTCCGGCCCTCACCTGGATCTATCTGTCATCTGCAAACTTCACCGGTACGACGACACGCAAAACACATATCGGTCAAACACACACACACACGTCTAAATCACGCTCACCGGTGTGTTGACCTTTCAGTGAAACCTCTGCCTCTGTCACCGCTGGAGCTTCAGTCATCGGCGCTGGTCGGAGCGGCCGGAGAACATCAGGCTCTGGAGCTCAGGCTGCGAGACACAGAGGACCGGAAACATGACCAGCGGAGAGACTTTAGCCCGACGCCTCGAGTCTCAACCCACGGCAGCCATCATAGCAACGGTCGTCATGGCAACCACTTACACACCCATTCCACAGAAGAGGGTACAGGTGATAGTGAGGCTAAAAAGAGAAACGTCGCCAGCAACAGCTCGGACTGTGTGCGTCAGCCTGTGGTGAACAAATGTGAGGTTTGTATGACACATTTAACTAAACACACGTTTCCACTGCTCGGTGACATATTATTAGTGTTGTTTCCAAAGGCAACCATCACAGTAACACCTAGCAACAGCATAGCAACGTGCTGTAAACCAAACAGGATACCTTAGCAACCATATAGTAATGTGCTAAATGTGCCTCACCCTAGCAACTGCTTGGCAACATGGGTATCATAGCAACAACATAGAAACGTGCAATAAACCAAATGTGCTAAAATCTACCTGGTGCACCCTAGCAACTAAAAACAGCAGTAATTATGTCAACAGCATAGCAACATGCTATAAACACCCCAGAACACCTAAGCAACTCTATAGGAATGTGTTAAAACTAGCTAGATTACCCTAGCCACCGCATAACAGCATGCTAAAACAACCTAGATTACCATAGCAACAACAAAGAAATGCGCTATGAACCTCTGAGAGTACCTTGCCAACTGCATAGCAACATGTTAAAAACCACCTTGATTACCTTAGCAACAGTATAACAAGGTGCTATAAACCCCTCAGAATACCTTAGCAACCCTATAGCAGTGTGCTAAAAGCAACAGAGATTAGCATATGTACATGCTACAAATCTGAGAGATTACTCTAAGCAGCCTTAGCAACAGCATAACAATGTGCTATAAACCGCTCAGAATATTTTAGCAACTGCATAGCAACATATTAAAATCTGTTAATCTACCCTAGCAACAGCACTGCAATGAAGAAACCTTGAAACACATAGCAGTATGCTAAAAACAAATCATCACACCTTTAAAACTGCCACCCAAACACCTTCTCAACCTCATATCAACATGTTAGAAACTCAGAATAGCCTAGCAACGCCCTTGGCACAACCCAGAAGCAAATGGCAACGCACAGCAACATGTTAGAAACCACTCAAAGCACCACCCAGAACACCCTAGCAACCGCATAGCAACATGTAAGCATCATGATATAAAACTGCAGTGTTTATTTCTTTTTCATCCGTCGTGTTGTGAAACGTTTACATTTACAGACCATTCACATCGCCATTGTGTGTGCTGGCTACAACGCCAGCAGAGATGTGGTCACCTTGGTCAAGTCAGTCCTGTTTCACAGGTAAGTGCACAGACACACACTTGTCCTCTTGCAACTGCATGACCGTTGCCTGGCAACACGACACACTTCACAAACTCTGATCTCCATACAACCTCTCTTTACACACGTGCACGTTCTGTTTCATACCGGCAGCATTTCCCACGGCAAGCATATAGGCCACTCGCCCCACAGCTGCTTTCAGAGTTTGACGCTAAGCTAGCGACGTGGCACTCTAATGAGAATAAATTACACGGCGTACGCATATTGGGCGAAAAAGTACTAATGTCATTGATATATTTTAGGTGGGATTTGGATAGATTTTTATGAGCGAATAATATAGTGTATTATGGGATGGTACTGTTTGTGATGATATAGCTGGATTTGTAAAAACAAATGACCTTTGAACTACAATTATTTAAAGATTATTTTATTTTTCAAGACTCAAAGTGCACTTTGCTGAGGAGGGTGGCTGTCTACTATGTAGGGAGCGAGGTGACTCTGGATTGAAGCACAGCTTGAATGATTTCTTACAACTGTTGGTGATGTGATATTAGCAGTTAATTTCATTTAGTGCATCAGTACGTCAATGAATCGTACAAAAGCTTAAACTTGTACTTCAACACCTAACGTGAACTAACATGGCAGTTTCATCACACACCATCTGGTGAAAAGAAAAGATTAATGTAAATTTTGTTTTTATTTACTCGCCCTCATTTGTTTCCAAACCTGATAACTTTTTATATTTGCATTCCATGTTTTTACTGTGAAATGCGAACTGTTCTTCACGAGTAGCTTCAGCGAATATCCAAAATAGGCCGCTCTTTTGCATAATACGCTGTAATAAAATAATTATGTGCCTTACTATATCTGCTAGAATTGTGTTCCTTTTCTTTTTTAAATGAAATTTGAAGTGAAACAAGATAAAAAATCCAACATACAACCAAAAATATCATTTGTAGAACATGTGACTCAATGTGAAGCAATATTTTGAGTCTTGAAGCTGTGTGAGAAATAGACATTGAAATTATCGTTTTTATTCACTGAAACGCTTCCCATCCACACTGTGCTTCTCGAATCAAGAGTGAATTATTTAAATGTCCAAAGCTATCATGCAACTGCATCGGTTTTGAAATATAATGCATGAGATGTTCTAATCGTGAAAGTCTGTGTACACAAAATGGGCATTAAAATGAGCTGACGGAATTCTGTACACACTCTTTATAAACATAAACATGCCCCCACACATACTGGATGAAATCTACACAACGTTTTATATGTGAGGTCACTTCCGGAACATGGCAAAGATCAAGGAGGATGATCCAAAATCACAAGTTGTTTACATGTGTAAATGTCTGTCCTGTCCCCGTGTATCAGACGAAACCCGCTTCACTTCCACATCATCGCGGACTCCATCGCTCACAAGATCCTGTCTGATCTCTTTCACACCTGGATGGTCCCGGCCATTCACGTCAACTTCTATGACGCAGATGAGCTCAAGGTTTGTGTGTCTGCAAATCGTGTTGATTTGTGATGGTTTCTGTGTTGTTTATCATAAATCTCCGTGTGTGTTTGTCAGTCTGAGGTGTCCTGGATCCCTAACAAACATTACTCTGGTATCTACGGTCTGATGAAACTGGTGCTGACCAAGACTTTGCCCTCGGATCTGCAGAAGGTCATCGTACTGGACACGGACATCACGTTTGCCACCGATATCGCCGAGCTGTGGGTCGTCTTCCACAAGTTTAAAGGTGCTATTCTCATCTGAAGGAAACGGTCAAGTTAGTCAGGAAACAGAAATCAACTAGGAAAAAATACAGAATAATGAACAAAAGTAGATGTTTTTCTACTGATATTGTCAGATACAGAGTTTTTTCTTGTCATTTTGAATGAGCTTTTATTTTGACCCTTTAATTATAGTTTGTTTTAGCGTAGGGCTGTGACGATATATATCGCGATTCACACTAGCTATACCTGTCTAGGACGATTCTGAAATCGCAAAGGCTTGGATTCTGTGTTTTATGCACAGCTCCGGCTCTTGGATCAGTAGAAAGTACTGCTCGATCTTAAATCACTACGAGATTGAGTCGTTTATAACGTGCATTTGAAAAAGCAACACTCGTCAAACGTCATCACTATAAATATACTTTATTATCACTAAAATACCTGAAAAGGTTTGAAGAACAGCAATAGAATATGACCATTGGCGTTTCCTGGAACCACGTGTGTAAATCGTTCTTATTCTGTGCCCCATATTTGGAGTTTCTGCGCGAGAGCGCCCTCTGGCTTTCGGATGTAGCGGCATTTAACCATAATTCATTAAGAAACTGAGCATAAAAATTATACGATATATCGTCCCAGCCCTGTTTATGCAATTTTCATTTTTTTATATTGATTAGAGATGCACCGATATATCCAATAAAAGCTTTTTTTCACACTATCGGCTAATAGTTTAAAAACAGCTGATGATCAGGGCCGATATATCCTGTCATTCAAAACAGGACATGAAAATGCAAAGAATTTGTTCTCTGTATATAAAACATCTTAAGAAACATCACCAGTGCGATGTTCAATATTTATAGTCATTATATGAATTAATAACACAAAGTTAAGAAATATGAAATTAATCTTCAGAATTGGTATCAGCTGATATCACTGTAAATACTCGTCTGTCAGTATCGTTGGAAGAATTTAGTATTGGTGCATGATGTATAGACCCCTTCGAAAGATGTAAATACAGGTCCAGAAGCACGTCCGGTTTCATTTTGATTTATTTTTCAATCTTACAAACATAATTAAATCTTAAAGATATTTGTTTAACATTTTGATTGGGTTATAAATGTTCTATTGGTTGTATTTTGTTCAAACGTTTGTGTAGTGTTAAAAAACAGAAACAGGATGTGCTTTTAGACCAGCGTTAGATCATCGTGGCTTACGTTTTCCGAAGTGGTCTATAGGTTTATTTTTTATTTCAGCATAACATAAAAAAAACATGCGTTACTAGAATATGTAGGTTTTGCCGTATCGCTGTTGCGGCAGAAACTCTAAATAGCATAAAAATACCTTTTCAAATTTTTCGCTATATTGCATCACATCTTGCGTAGACACGGTGTAACGGTATATTTATAATTTCGGTCTGTAACGGCAACAAAAATGACCCTAGCCAGATATGCTCTTCCTTAGATTTTCTTAGGGATGCACGATACCATTTTTTAAAGACCGAGTACGAGTACCGATACTTTTTTTCTGGTACTCGCCGATACCGATACCTATAACCGATGCCTGTATAATGTACAATTATGTTAATAAACCAGTATCTTACTGGTACATTTTTTTTTCTTTTGTTTTTAGGTCTACTTAAATTTAAGCACTATTTTTAAATTAAGTTCAGTTTTTTTATGATAAGTAGCACAATTTTACTAGCACATTTACTTCAGTTTGCTAAAGTAAATAATATACTCTGTGGTTGAATTATAAAAAAGTCAAGGGGGGTGGTGTGGTAAAATGTGAGTGTATTATAACTTGTTCAAGTCAACCGGACTTTTACTTTGACGGGACGCCGCAAAGAGCGTCCCTAGTTTTTCTAATAACAAAATGAAGAGCGCTAAAATGTTATTCTTTACATTTGCTTTTTAGGTACAGTTCATGAAAACTTTGTAGGAATTTATGGTTTTTTAGCATTCCTGTTATTGGAAGCACATGATGTTAGCAGCGCAGAGGTCATGGGTTCGAATTTAAAAACATTGTACATCTTGCATGCACTGTTAGTCGATTTAAAAAAAAGTGTGTCTGACAAATGATAGAAAATATTATCTTATAATAAATATTCATATTACCAAGCTATTGGTTATTAGAACTCTGTGCGGTGGGAGGGGGCGTCATGACGCACAATGGAAATGTGTTGTTTACATCGAGCTGAATCTCGTGCGGCCACATGAAAAGGTCGTGAGACGGTTTCGAGCTGTGAGAGATGAGAATCAATACTGCTCATTGACTGGCCAATAATATTGCGGCATTCACGTCTGGACGGAGACGTTTGAGATGTGCTGGGAAACAGTTTCGATAACAAACCAGCCTGTGTTTCTGGACCTATCGACTGAAGCTTTGTCTTCATGTTCTAATGAATCACATGAACACGTGTCACCTGCGAAAAGCGGCTATATAATAGCCCTAAATGATCTTTCTGTATTTCTTTGTGTGTCTCAGGTCAGCAGGTTCTGGGTTTGGTGGAGAATCAGAGCGACTGGTATCTGGGGAACCTGTGGAAGAACCATCGGCCGTGGCCTGCGCTGGGGCGGGGCTTTAACACAGGTGGGTCACGCAGGTTTCTGATTGGACAGGACTCGTGTTAACCGGCGAATGACGGGGTTGATGGTGTTGCGTGTTACAGGTGTGATTCTGTTGTTGTTGGATCGTTTGAGGAAACTGAAGTGGGAGCAGATGTGGAGACTGACGGCGGAGCGAGAGCTCATGAGCATGTTGTCCACATCGCTCGCTGATCAGGTAAACACTTTATCTTTCATCTCGGCGCTGATCGATATCTCTGTTCCTGCATTTCCTATGAAAATAATATGCAAACTAATGTTGACCTAGCGGTTCGAAAAGCCCTTGACAGCACGTATCACAAACGGTAAATACAGCTTGTGAGAATGACAGAGAAATAGGTTTGACTCTGAAACTGTTTTTATGAGATGTGGAAAGTTAAAGGGACGGTTCGCCCAAAAATGAAAATTCTGTCATCATTTACTCACCCTCAGATTGTTACAAACCTGCATAAATGTCTTTGTTCTGGACAAAGGAAGATATTGTGAGAATGTCAGTAACCAATCAGATCTCATCCCCCAATTGCTGCCATAGTAGGGGAAATGCGGATGATATTTGTTTGGTTACTCACATTTTTCCAAATATCTTCCTTTGTGTTCAGCAGAACCAAACAAATGTACGGGTTTGGAACAATATGAGGGTGAGTAAATGAGGACAGAGGTGAACTGTCCCTTTAAGGTATGGCAGTAGAAATGAGCCGTTGGTACATATTTCGATATGTATGTATGTAGGGCTGTTATGTCCAATAAAATAATATCGTGTCTGCAGGACATCTTCAACGCTGTCATCAAACAGAATCCGTTCCTGGTCCATCAGCTGCCGTGCTTCTGGAACGTTCAGCTGTCGGATCACACACGCTCTGAGAAGTGCTACAAAGACGTGTCTGATCTCAAGGCGAGTCACAAGAAACGTTCATACGGCTGTTAACTGAGTTAACGCGTGTAACACGTGTTCTAGCAGTATTCCACAAATCACTACGCACTGGTTAACTGGCCAATCATAGCACACCTCGCTTTTCAGAGCCATGAGCTTTGTCAAAAATCTTCACGATTCAGAGAGGCGGGGCAAAGTGGAGATACAAACATGCAAAGTATTTTCCAATTTTCATTTTGGCGTCATCTGAAACCTTTTTCTTGAATAGGAATACAACATACACGTGGATTGGAAATGGATTTCACATCACACCTCTGATCCTCTGTATGTTTAGGTGATTCACTGGAACTCGCCGAAGAAACTGCACGTCAAGAACAAACACGTGGAGTTCTTCAGAAACCTCTACCTGACCTTCCTGGAGTACGACGGGAATCTCTTGAGGAGGGAACTCTTCGGCTGTCCCAGTGAAACCGACCACAACTCTGAAAACGTGAGTTCCCCAAACAGATTTTTGGGGACATTGAGCAAAATATCACTCAGCAATCGTACAGGTTGTCATTCATCTGAGGTTCTTTAGAGAATGACGGTCTCCTCGATATCTCCTCAGCTTCAGAAGACTCTGTCTGAGCTGGATGAAGATGACCCGTGTTACGAGTTTCGTCGGGAGCGCTTCACCGTGCACCGCACGCACGTTTATTTCCTGCATTATGAGTATGAACCCAGCGCAGACAACACTGACGTCACGCTGGTGGCCCAGCTCTCCATGGACAGGTAACGGTTACTATAGTGACCGTAATGAATGAGCTTGCATGCGTCAAGACAGAGTACTAATGCTTCTCTAAAACACGTTTAACTGTGTGAGCCGTTCCACGTGTGTGTTTGTGTCTCAGACTGCAGATGCTGGAGGCCATCTGTAAACACTGGGAAGGTCCCATCAGTCTGGCTCTTTACCTGTCAGACGCTGAAGCTCAACAGTTTCTGCGTTACGCTCAGGGTTCAGAGGTCCTGATGAGCAGAAGTAATGTGGGATATCACATTGTCTATAAAGAAGGACAGTTTTACCCCGTTAACCTGCTGAGGAACGTCGCTATGGGACAGGTGAACACTCCCTACATGTTCCTGTCCGATATCGACTTTCTGCCCATGTACGGACTGTACGAGTACCTCAGGTAAGGAATCGCGAAACTTTCACAGAGGGACCAAAGCACAAACGTGCGGTTTATAATGAGTCATCGCTTTGGTTTGTGTCTCAGGAAATCGGTCGTGCAGCTCGACATGGCGAACACTAAGAAGGCTCTGGTGGTCCCCGCGTTCGAAACGCTTCGGTACAGACTGTCCTACCCCAAATCTAAAGCCGAGCTCCTGTCACAGCTCGACATGGGCACCCTCTTCACGTTCAGGTTAAAAAAAAATGACATTTTAAAGATTCATTGCAGGTGAATCATTGCAAGAATCTGTGCAAAGATTCATACATCACAATAGCAGTCGCTCTGATGGCACGTTTGCATCAAACGTGCCATCTATGCTCACAGCCACTAACTGTATAATATAATTAATTTTTTTTGTGATCTTGTTGCAAAAAAATTAAGTGTTGTTTTAGCGTAGGGCTGTGACGGTATATATCGCGGTTCACACTAGCTATACCTGTCTAGGACGATTCTGAAATCGCAAAGGCTTGGATTCTGTGTTTTATGCACAGCTCTTCCGTGAACTCCGGCTCTTGGATCAGTAGAAAGTACTGCTCGATCTTAAATCACTACGAGATCGAGTCGTTTATAACGTGCATTTGAAAAAGCAACACTCGTCAAACGTCATCACTATAAATATACTTTATTATCATTAAAATACCTGAAAAGGTTTGAAGAACAGCGATAGAATATGACCATTGGCGTTTCCTGGAACCACGTGTGTAAATCGTTCTTCTTCTGTGACCCATATTCAGAGTTTCTATGCAAGAGCGCCCTCTGGCTTTCGGATGTGGCGGCATTTAATCGTAATTCAGTGAGAAACTGATCATAAGAATTGCACAATATATCATCCCAGCCCTAATTTTATCGGATTGAACAATATAAACACTGTCGTTGTTTTCAGTCCTGGAAAATGTACTGTTGTAAATATGTTTCTAGTTCTGCCTTGCTCTGCAACATTTTACGTTAATATTTAGGTAACACTGAATGCATCAGTCAATCTGATTTCAGGTAATCTAAAAATCACAAATGGATCCGGATGATTTGACTCTAAAGAATCTGTGAATTTGAATGATTTCTCAAAATTCGTATCCAGTAATCGCTGATCATTAATGTGGAATTAACGTGAACGGAAACATTAAAACGAACGAGAAGTCAGACATCAGGCATTCATTTTTATTTGATAGTTTGTTGATTATTATTACTCTTAAGTACATTTGTAGTTTTTAATTTGAAAATGTGTAAATGACTCTTTACGAAGAATTAAAATATTATGCAAATAAAATATTCATGACAGATACCACGTGTGGACAAAAGGTCACGCCCCGACAGACTTAGCCAAATGGCGGACGGCCACGACGGCGTATCGCGTGCAATGGGAGCCTGATTTCGAGCCGTACGTGATGGTCAGACGAGAAAGTCCCGAGTACGACCGACGATTTGTTGGGTTCGGCTGGAATAAAGTGGCACACATAATGGAGCTGGACGCTCAGGTAACATCGAGTAAAATCGTTAATTATATCGAAACTAGAATTGTTACATTTTTAACTCGCACAAAGACGTGTTTCTTATTTTAAAATAAACTTCAGGTTACATTTGCTGTTGCTTTGCATCTATAATGCAGTAAATAGATTTTTTGGGGAAACAATCGAGGGTCTTTCTGTTTGTGTACTTTCAGGAATATGAGTTTGTGGTTCTGCCCAACGCCTACATGATCCACATGCCCCACGCGCCCAGTTTCGACATCACCAAGTTTCGCTCGAACAAACAGTATCGCGTGTGTCTGAAGACGCTAAAGGAGGAGTTTCAGCAGAACATGTCCCGGCGCTACGGTTTCGCAGCGCTCAAGTACATGACAGTGGACAACAACAGCTAGCCGAGATAATCCTGGAGTGTCCCGATGACAGCCGTGAGCGCCGGCCGGGCAGCGGCGGAGACTGATGTGAGGTGGCACGGCTCGCGATCCATCCGTTCATTCAGGGATCTGAGAAACACACTACTGGCTTCTGAGTTGACGATAAAGAAAAACTTTTCGAGTCGTTTATCTTTTGAATAATTCTCAAATAAGAACGACACTTATTCACGTCCGAAGGAAGCCTTGAATCTGTCTGCTGTGTGTCTGTGGATTGAAGGTTTGGTTCTCGTGTAAAGAGACGGCGATAGGATGAATGTTGTCGTGTGTTGTACAGTAGCTGAATTATGTTTAATATACAGGGAACTTTACTCACTGAACTGGCAATAAGACGTGAAGAGAGGCCAAAGCAAACACTTCACAAGCGTTTCGGAGGATGTTTTCACAGAGACTATAAGCAAAAACATGTCGGAATCAATTTCCATTGAGAACTGAAGTGTGCTCAAATCATTTGTAAAATCAGAAGTAGATTTACAGTTCTGACAACACACCAGACATCTAACGTATGTGTTTGCTTCCATCTGAATGATCGTCTCTAAAGTGTTCACTCTCAGATGTTAAAAAGACGTTCAACAGACGTTTTGGAGACGTTCATTTCAATTACAAGAGAGCTTGTGGTTCTCAATAAGTCCCCGTCTGCCTTGGTTTGACAAACTAATAGTCCCCCAAAACCCGTGGCATTGGTTGAGTCCGAGGTTTACAGGTCAGACCGCTCAAACAATCACATCTTCCTGATCATCTCTGCTGTATGACTTTATTTGTTGGTCATTCGACATTCACTACTGACAGTCAAACCCACAACGTGCTTTCACGGAGAACAGCGGCTTCACTTCAGGACCCAAGTTGTATGTCTTACAGCACATTGCTTTTGTTCATGGTTTTTGAGGATTGTCTCATTGGTCTGCTTCTGTTGTTAGAACTCGTGACCCGGCGGTTCAGACCCACTGGTGTCAAGGATGTTTTAGGCTGTGTATAAAGAGATGAAATAAAGCTATGATAACTCCATACTGGAGTCACGATGAAAAAAGATTTCAGGTAACACACGTCTGAGTTTTGCTTCATTACGCTGAACAGAGATATTTACATCATATTTTGGTACATATCCTATTGTGGTCTCATTACAGCGCTGCTGTGGACATCACCGTGTACCTCACAATTCCTTTACAGGCCGACAAATGTTTGTTTTAATTATATTGTACATTGATAGACATCTTACAATGCCAAAACTGTCTGAATGTTTTACGTCAGTGTTGTGTTCTGTTGTTTTTTTCACAGTTCTTTCACATCAGCACAACCCAGCTAGCACAGGTACGTCTGCTAAAGATGTGGAGATCTGGAAAACATCTGCTGTGTAGAAACATCTGCTAAACATCTTAGAAAGAGCAGTTTTACATCCATTCTTAATCATACACATCATACAGACGTCTTCTAGAGGTCTTTAATACATCTGACTGCAGACGTCTCAGAGGTGTATTGTAGATGAACAAACTATGTCTTGCAGATATCTTGCACATGTAAATGCAGACGTCAAATATGTTTGTGTGCTATCAGGGCGTTAAGGGTAACTTCTTTAAAACCTTTTGATCGGAATATCTATGCTTGAATGTTCCAAATTGGTTCTGAGAACGAAAAGAAGCAAACAAGTTTCTTCAAGAATAGTTATGAGAACAAAACCGCGCTAACATTAGTTTAAAAAAATCTATTATATCCACACCGTTTGTTTTTGGAGTGTGTTTTGAGTCTTATTCTAAAAAATATGTTAGTGTGGAGAGGTATAAATGCTTAATTCCCTCTATCCAGGAGGCTTTGAATTCTTTAGAAACTGGAATTGAACTGAAGTAACTTTCTCTCAAGGGGGCGCTATTGTCCTCTGTTTGACTAGACCACAGCCTCCCGTGACGTCACTGTTACGCACACAAAGGCACAGTTAGGATCATTTGTTTAACAAGGCAGCACATTTCAGTTTCAGATTTGTGTATGTTATAGGGGTTGGCCCTAAAATGTTGCAGAACTTATTGAGACATTGATTTAAAAATATATTTTCAAAAATATATTTTCAACAATATTTTCTATTTTTTTAAATGCCTAAAGGGCAAAAATAAAAAAAATCAATATTTTAAATGTTTAACTATGCGTTCTTAATTATAAAAAAAGACGGGGATAGTCTTTATGTGTCCTTTATTAAGTGTGTGTTCGACAAATATAGTGACAAACATTTAGAAGATGGTTACTATGAAAAAAGTCCAATAAAACACAAAAATCACGAACTTTTTTCCAATCTAATAACGTGTGTGGTTAGTGAGCTGAATCTGACCAAACCTCGCAAGAACGCTTTAATAAACACAATATTTGTTATGTTTTACATTCAGACGTGTGTAAGGGTTAAGACAGTGGCTGCGTCGTAAATCGCATACTGTGACAGTACGTACTGGATTTGAATAAGTAGCTACCTGTCGGCCGTTAAAACAGTACGTATGAGCCGGAGTAGTATGAATACATTTCTGACATACTGCGTCCGCCATGTTTTATGGTCATGTGACCCGTATGCTCTTTGACCTATGACGTATTAACAACAACCTACACGTGAGCGTTGATAAAAACATCATTTAGTCACGAGAAATTCATTTATTGGCACTTACATTAAAAACGGACGTCCGCCTTAAAGTTTTCCGCTATATTTATTTGATTTACTTTTGAAATTTGACCGTGGCTTGGCTCCCGTGGCATCATGGGATAGAGAAGTGTCCATCCGATCCACACTCACGAATCTCGGCGGAAGTGGTAGACCATCCGGGTATTTCTCGCCTAGTGTTTTTTGCATATTGAGGTTTCGGACATACCGTTCATGACTCATACTCATTTTCGCCTACTATAAAGTATGGAAGTAGGCGATTTCGGACGCAGCCAGTGTTTCTCAGCTGGGGGTGGAGTCCACTAGAGGGCCTCAAGATGACTTTTTAAACCAGACAAAATAAAACAAAACCAAAGTTTAAACCAAAAGCTAAACCAAAGAAATGTCTTAGTGGTTGGCTGTGTCTGTCCGGAAAACACATCTTACTAGTTAGGTCAAGCTTTTAAAATGTAGTGAGGGGACCTTTAAATAATAGTATGTGTATTTAAAGAGATAGTTCAGCCAAAAGTTCTGTCATGAATGACTCACTCTCTAGTTCCAAACCTGTATAAATGTATTTGTTTGGTTGAACACAAAGAAAGATATTTGGAAGAATGTTAGCAACTGACATTTCCGGGGCATCATTGACTTCCATAGCAGAAAAAATACAATGTGTTTTGCGTTAAACAGAACAAAAAATATACAATGTTTTTTCCTACTATGGTAGTCAATGATGCCCCAGAAATGTCAGTTGCTAACATTCTTCCAAATATCTTTCTATGTGTTCGTCAGAACAAACAAACAAAAAACTTGAGGGTGAGTAAATCATGACAGAATGTTTTATTTTGGGGTGAACTATCCCTTTAAATGATGTTGTGGCGGTCGAGTGTTGTTGATGGATTGAAGTGCAGGGCAAAATGAAGTGAAACGTTTGTGTTACAATAATACTTGATAACTGCTCTGAAATCTAGTAACGTTAGCAGAAGTTGACTGGCAGTCCAGTGCATTGAGCACGTGACTGACGCGTCCCCTTTAAGGGGCGTGACGTCACCGGCGGGCGTTCCCGACGTGCCGCGTCTCCAGCTGACGGAAGTGAAGAGCGCCGTTGTTGTCGTTACTCCGCTGCGATCGTGTCATGAGATCAGCGCGTTTGTTATGGCCGCCGTACCGGGTATGTGTCACGCCGACAGGAGCGACGAGGACGCCGGCGAGCCCGACGAGTCCCTGCAGCACATGCTGAAGGCCATCGCGGACGAGCGGAACCGCCTGCACGTCAGACAGGACCTCAGCGGACTGGGTCAGTGCACGAACTCGATCATTGTCCGAGCGTCTGTCTTTCGTGAACGACGTGGAAATGTCACGATCGCGTGACGCCGTCGCGAGGATGGGAGGCCGCGATCGGCCGCTTTTGTTTTCAGCTGAGGTCTTTTTATGACGTCATGGCGGTCTCGCGGCCGTGACGTCATGGCGTGCTGTTCTTCTCGGTCTAGTCCGTTGTTTATGTTCTGTTTGTCTCCTTGTCTGTCTTTCTGTTGATTTATCTGCATGTCTCTCTGTCAGTTTACACGTATATCTGTCTGCCGGTTATTCAGTAATTCAAGTCACAAGACTAAAATCCCGTAGAAGCGAAAAAGTAACAATGACGTCGTTTAAACGTAAACACACACGCACACTCGTCGAGTGACTCACTGTCATTCATTCCACATCGTCTTGTATATATTTGCGTTCTCCTCACTCAAACAAACCGACACATGAAGTAAATGTTGTTGTTTGTGATGTTGACAGTCTTTCTTTATGTTTTGTCCCGTTTAAAGATGTCATCCTCTGTGCGACACAGTTAATAATTCAGGCTTTGTGTGCAGTTCCTCGGTTCTGCTTGATGAATATTAAAGTATGGTTTGCGTTCAGACCTGCTTGACCTTTTCGCACGGTTAGTGAAGCTGTCTGTGGGCATCAGCGCTATCTTCCTCTTCGTGTTTGTGGATGTGAGAGTCGGTCTCTTGATCGCGTCTGTGTGCTTCATTAAAAAGTGAAATGTCAAGTTATCATGTCTCGTTCTTGTTCTGTTTTAGGCATAAAACCACGAATTGGCACTTTTCTAGTGGTCTGTCACTTCCTTATAATCTCTGAACATAATCCATACGTTTACAGTATTTGCATTACAATTTAAAATGAACTTGTGTTCTTAAGCGAAACTGAACATCAGTTATACTTCCTAGTTAATGTTTCACATCGGCAAGCCGCAAGTGTGAACAACAAGATGCATTCTTGCCTGCGCAGCACTTTTGCCTGAATGTGAAGTATTCCTATTCCATCGTGTGTTTTTAAACAGTGAGATGTTTTGTGAACATGAACGGCTTCAACGTTTAACATTTCGGTCCACATAAAACAAGGTGAAACGTCATCGTTTGTTTATCTTCTTTTGACCGGCTTCATTACTCGATTTACACAAAACCGCAACATAAACACACTTTCATACTCCAACATAAGAGCGTGAAAATAGTATGATAATCTGTCGCATTTGATTGGACCGTAAAAAATGAGCTATGATGTTGTAATCATCAGAATTCACTTCAGTGGTGGTGAACGTTATATTTTAAGTTATACCATGGTCGGTTTAAATACTGGATTCTGATTGGCTGGAAGGTGTGCATTAAAAGCCTTTAACGCACGGGTAGCTCCAGTCAGTTTGGTTACATTTGAAATGAACTGACAAAATAACCGTCATTTTCACCTGTTTGATCTAAAATCACACTGTAAACATCCATAAAAGGTTTAACTTGGCAAATGACCATGGTATAAGCGGGATAATCCACGGCTAGCCGTGCGTCGGGTGGTTCTTGGCCTTTAACGCACGGCTAGCTGTGGATTATCCCTTACGTAAGATTGTGAAAACAGGCTTATTATTATTAAAACAAAGAGGTGAAGACATTTGTCTTTGTTTGTTTAGGGTGTTTTAAGGATGACCGTATCGTCTTCTGGACGTGGATGTTCTCGGCGTATTTTATGGAGAAGTGGGCGCCGCGTCAGGATGATATGCTCTTCTATGTGCGACGCAAGCTCTCGTACGTCAGCACCGACAACACGGAAGGAAAGAAGGTACGATGAATTTCCAAAATACTCTCCACGAAGTTACGTTCCAAATTATAATTAAGTGAAATTGTGGGTTTGTAATATCAAATAAAGTGACAGGAGCTTTGTTTTTACATCATTTTTTCTTATAAACCCCACAGTGTTGATCCAATCACAAACTGAAAGAAATGAAAGTGTGAATTGAAGTCACAAACATCTAGGTGTATTTTCAACCTATCTTAAATATACATCGATTCATGATCTGCTAAAGTTTGGTTTGGCATCTGTACATGTTGGGCCTGACCCTTTGACATCATCACTCAATATCTGTAACTATGACAACCCTCCATCACTCCGTGTGATGTCACGTGATGCTCCTTTGCTCTGCTAAAGCGCTCATCAAGAGGTCAGGGTTTGGCTGGTAAGCTCTGGTCCAGTTAGTCCCTGCTGGTTAAAACCATAGATAGACACGTGACATTTTCAGCGTCAGTGGTTGGCTGCTCATGAGCAAACTGCTGATCAGGTACTCGGAGAGCCATCTCATGATTTTCTTGATTGAGACGAATGCTAACCCATAGCTTGGTCCAGACTTAGTTGCAGATCAGTGAATGTCAATCAGCAGTGTATGTGAGATGTCACACAAAAACAAACTGCTTCTAGCACGGCAAGTGATCCTAATTGTTGTCGTCTCTGTCGTTTGTTAAGGTGGAGGTCGAGGTGTACAGAAGAGACTCTAAAAAGCTGCCCGGTCTGGGAGATCCTGATATCGACTGGGAGGAGAGTGTCTATTTAAACCTGATCCTGCAGAAAGTAAGCACACCTCCACTCTGACATCTAAAACAATCAAAACACATCATAAAAATCATCTTTTAAGCTAGTTCCTCACCCCATACTAATCCGGCATTGTTGTAGTTTGTGTACAGTATCGATGTAGTCTGTGCACAGTATCAGTGTAGTTTGTCTACAGCATCATTGTAGTTCGTGTACCGTGACAGTGTAGTTTCCGTATAGCATGGGTGTAGTTTGTGTACGGCATCAGTGTAGTTTGCGCACAACATCGGTGTAGTTTGTGTACAGCATCGGTGTAGTTTGTGGATGGTACAGTGTAGTTTGCGTACAACATCGGTGTAGTTTGTGGATGGTACAGTGTAGTTTGTGTACAACATCGGTGTAGTTTGTGGATGGTACAGTGTAGTTTGTGTACAACATCGGTGTAGTTTGTGGATGGTACAGTGTAGTTTGTGTACAACATCGGTGTAGTTTGTGGATGGTACAGTGTAGTTTGTGTACAACATCGGTGTAGTTTGTGGATGGTACAGTGTAGTTTGTGTACAACATCGGTGTAGTTTGTGGATGGTACAGTGTAGTTTGTGTACAACATCGGTGTAGTTTGTGGATGGTACAGTGTAGTTTGTGTACAACATCGGTGTAGTTTGTGGATGGTACAGTGTAGTTTGTGTACAACATCGGTGTAGTTTGTGGATGGTACAGTGTAGTTTGTGTACAACATCGGTGTAGTTTGTGGATGGTACAGTGTAGTTTGTGTACAACATCGGTGTAGTTTGTGGATGGTACAGTGTAGTTTGTGTACAACATCGGTGTAGTTTGTGGATGGTACAGTGTAGTTTGTGTACAACATCGGTGTAGTTTGTGGATGGTACAGTGTAGTTTGTGTACAACATCGGTGTAGTTTGTGGATGGTACAGTGTAGTTTGTGTACAACATCGGTGTAGTTTGTGGATGGTACAGTGTAGTTTGTGTACAACATCGGTGTAGTTTGTGGATGGTACAGTGTAGTTTGTGTACAGCATCAATAGTTTGCGTATAGTATGAGTGTAGTTTGTGTAGAGTATCAATGTAGTTTATGGACGGTAACAGTGTAGTTTGTGTACAGCATCTGTGTAGTTTGTGTTAAACATAGATAGTTTGCGTATAGTATGAGTGTAGTTTGTGTAGAGTATCTATGTAGTTTATGGACGGTAATAGTGTAGTTTGTGTTAAACATAGATAGTTTGCATATAGTTTGTGTAGAGTATCTATGTAGTTTGTGGACGATAACAATGTAGTTTGTGTACGGTATTGTTGTAGTTTGCTGATGTAGTCTGACTAATGTATTGTTGTAGTTTGTGAATGGCTTTGATGAAATTTGTGTATAACTGATAAAGTTCTTCTCTCCCTCAGCTGGACTACGTGGTCACGTGTGCAGTCTGCACGCGCTCAGACGCAGGAGACATCCACATCCACAAGAAGAAGTCTCAGGTAGAATAACGTCTGTGCGTTTACATTCTTCAGTCAGATGGCTGTATTAAAAAACGTCTCTTTTCTCAGTGTAATTTACATGTCAGTTCATTTTACAGCAAGTGTTCGCCACCCCGAGCAAACATCCCATGGACAGCAAAGGTGAAGAGTCTAAAATGAGCTACCCTAACATCTTCTTCATGATCGACAACTTTGAGGAGGTAACCCTGGCTGAACCATGACATCGCAACGATTGAGCAATGACAGCAGTATCATATCTTTCACAGCGATATGTTTCTGTTTGTGAGATGTGCACAGACAGGTTAAGCAGGTCAACATTTTTCTACGCAAGCACATTTTCCCTGTTTACTCAGACACAGATTAACCCTCGTCGTGCAGGGACCATCTTTATTTTTGTCTCCTTAAGTGCATTTACGTCAATGCACCTCAAACAATCTACCAGATACGTGTGGAATGATTATCAGGACTGTGAAACGTTTCATTCTCGGATCAAATAAATGGCACTGAATCACAGCCATCTATATTTGAAGAGTAAAATGAAGACGCTTGTGCGTGTTTGTCAGGTGTTCGGCGACATGACCGTCGGTGAGGGTGAGATGGTCTGTGTGGAGCTGGTGGCCAGTGATAAGAGCAACACTTTCCAGGGCGTGATCTTTCAGGGCTCCATCCGCTACGAGGCTCTCAAGAAGGTCTATGACAACCGGGTATGCTAATCTAAATGTTAGCCTTCGTTCTGTATCAAATGTCCTTGTTTTTTCTTCCAACAAAAAAATCAAACTAAAATGAATAATGAAAGAAAGATATTACTCTGAAATTGCATGCTGATATCTTTGTTGAAAAAACCAGCATATGCTGGGTTAGGTATGTTTTGATGCTGGTTTGAAACCAGTTAAGGACCAGCACATGACCAGTTTAAACCAGCATCAAAACATACCAAACCAGCACATGCTGGTTTTTCAACAAGGATATTCATTGTTATTGTTTCATTATAATAGTCAAGTTTAATTATGCTGTTAATGTTATTAAACTTAATACAACACAATATCAAACACAATGTTGTTGGACATTTTAGATAAAGCTCTTCTAAATGACCTCGTTTTTTTTAAGGAAGTTCACGTAGCTAAAAGAACATTTTAGAGTGTGTCACAGTCAGTCTTTAATGTGTTTTGATGCAGGATTGTCATGCGTCTCGTGTGTGTTTTTGTCTCTACAGGTGAGCGTAGCAGCTAAAATGGCTCAGCGCATGTCGTTCGGCTTCTACAAGTTCAACAACATGGAGTTTGTGCGGATGAAGGGTCCTCAGGGCAAAGGTCACGCTGAGATGGCAGTCAGTCGGGTGCCCACCGGAGACACGTCGCCCTGCGGGACAGAGGAAGATCAAGATTCGCCCCTCCACGAGAGAGTGAGCATCATTCGGCCTTATTTCTGAAGCTATATTTCAGCTAAAACATACTTTTGAAGCAGTTGATGAAACCTGAATTATTGACATTTTTGATTTAAAACCCATTTGCTTCCTGCAGGTGACGTCGTTTAGCACCCCTCCGACCCCGGAGAGAAACAGACCCTCGTTCTTCTCGCCGTCGCTGCGGCGCAAAGTTCCTAGAAACCGAAACGCTGAGATGAAGAAATCGCACTCGGCGAACGACAGCGAGGAGTTCTTCAGGGAGGAAGAAGATGAAGGTAACGTTCTCATTACTGCCGATCTTCTTTAAAGGGAAACTCCAACCCAAAATGAAAATAATTTCCGCACGTTGTTCCAAACCCGTATACATTTCTTTGTTCTGATCAACATGAAAAATGTTGAGATTTCTTGACTACATAGAACAAAAAACTATACAATCCTTTTTCCTACTGTTGAATTTAGGAAAGCACACAGTTCTGGGGCACCTTTGACTACCGCTATGGTAGTCAATCATGTTCTAGAAGTGTACGTTTTTACAAAGTATCTTTCTTTCTGTTCTACCAAACGAATACATTTATACAGGTTTGGGAAAAATAGGGAGTCATTCATGACAGAATTTTTATTTTCGTGTGGACTATCCCTTTAACAGCATTCGGTTTTCATGTCAGTGGGTGATTCTCACGAAATCTTGATTTCAAAGATGTCATTTTATTTAAATGCTGCCATTGAGTTAAAATCAATGTCCGACATGTTTAAAAGCATTCATTTCAAAACCTTTTCTGACCATTTAACATGTTTTGAACAAATTTGTCAAAACGATATCATTACCGTAACCCTCTGAAAATGTCAATACCATAGCATGTTAGAAGCCAAGCCAGTTTCATCGTATTCATCATACGTCTTGACACATGAATGAAGTATATTTCTATAGAAAATGATAAATGTAACTTTTCTTTGTGGAAATGTGGAAAACGACCTAACTGTTACGGTAATGATAACCAATATTGTTTTTTGTACACCGTATGACAACAGAACATTACACTTAGATTAGAGGAATATAAAGAAATCTGCCAGTCCCTTCCAAACGGCTGCCAGGTTACCAGATGTGTTACTTAACACAAAATCAAGCTTATTGTAAAGATGTATGTAAGCAGTCCTTTAAAAATGTGACGGAGGGTGAAAACATCAGTCATGTTTTGCACCATTTCTTCATTTGTATTGTACATGAATATTCTGTCATTTCTTTGTTATTTGAGAACTATAGTAGAATCCAATTATTTCCCAGAATATTTTCATTTGACTCTGTTTACATTACAATGCATTAGACATAGCTGGATGTGTTACGGTAATGAGTTCTGCGAACACAATAACTCTGAGTGGTTTGGAAACGACCCCAGTAGGTTTGGGTTAGTAAAAAGGAGCTTAAATATTTGACATTTAGAAGTCATGATTGGATGGTGAGTCATTACCGGGCTTTCTAAAATACTTTTTATGGGTTCCTCCTGAATCTTTTGTCCAATACAATGCTCTATTTCTTTCTCTGTAGACCTGTGTAACGCCACAAACCTGCGCTCTCGATCTCTGTCGGGCACGGGCCGATCTCTGGTGGGCTCCTGGCTCAAGTTGAACAAAAAGGAGGAGTATTTTCTGCTGTATTCTTATCTCACTTACGTAACTCTTCCCCTCCACCGCATCACCACAGGTAGAGCAAATACGGGTGAAGGTGAATGCTTATTAACCCGCAACGTAACATTGGCATTAACGTTGTATATTAACATGAATCTTTGACAGATTTCATGTGTATAAGTGGCTGATTTTCGAAAATATTTGTTTTTGTTTTCAGATATTCTGGAGGTGAGACAAAAGCCCATTCTGATGACATAGCATCTCCAGAGCTGTGAACACCACGTTACCAAGTGCCTCCTCACATCAGGCCCTGAGGACCAGCCATCGAACAACCAAAAACTCCACAAAAGGCGTACGAGAAGAGGAAAAGACCACGCTAAAGAACAAAGTGCCTCTTCTGCTCGCGGCATCCGCCGGAACGTCCCCCGGAGCCTCAAAGACACCTGACGCCGAGGCGAAAAGGGAAACGTTCACGAGAAACTGAACGAACGAATGTCGTTCTTGTAAATACACTGCTGCTTAGATGCTCAATGAAATGTACTGACCCCGCCCCCTCTCTATGCCCCACCCCCTCCAGAGACCTTGTAGGTGTCACGATGTTGCTCATTTTGTGCGTTGTATATTTTCCAAAGGGATGTTCCTCCCAGCTCATAGGCCTTAATACGTCGCTAACCAGCCAATGTATAACAAACGTCGTCCGCATGGCGACTTCTTTAAAGCGTGGGGCAGCCCGGCTAACGTTCTCCTGTCTGTTATTCACTGTGTTTGATGGTCTTTGTCATAGCCAGATACTAGTGAACACGACGTGGAAGAGGAGCGGATGTGTATTCAGTGTTAGGACGCAGTGGATCAGTTGAGGACCACACCAGAGCACATCAACGACACTACGATCACACACAACAGCTCTTTCGTTTTCTCTGCGAGTGCTTGTATAGGGACGAACACTGTTTAGATTCGTCTGACGCAATGAGCTTTGGTTTTAAGAAATCTTTTGCACTAAAGGGCTTTTGGAGTTGAACGTCTATAGCCAACCCAAATTGTCAGTATTCATTTTGTACGTGTTTGTCAGCTGAATGTAACGATTGATCCGACAGCTTTAATATTTGTAGGTCAGCTGCGTTTTGAAACTCTTACGATGTGAATATTCCATTTTTCTTTCTTTTTGCTGTAGGTCAAAGGCTTCGGTGGAACAATTTGTAAGAAAGCCCTGCTTTACATGCGCTTTTGTATCGATGGTAATTCAGCAAAGTAAATGTGCACGTTGTCATATTTATGTTGTTAATATATATCCACACTTTTTCTGTACGACTTTATGAAAATACACATTCCCAAAAAAAAGCTGCTGTTGAAGTGAAATTATTGTATTGTGCCGTTACTAAACGTGTATTGTAGGATATCGATGATGTGCTAACTGAATGGAGAGAATACGTTTTTAGTTTCCCACAGTGGGACTCACTTATCAATTTAACCAACAATCCTATCATGCATGTAGCAGTTCAAATGTAATATCAACCCCGTATGAGCATATCGGTCCAATGAATGACGTTTGTATGTTAACATTTTGCTTGTTAAATTTGCGTTTCCCAGCATGGGAAGTATGAGTTTTCATATTGGCAAATTTGAAATGTTATATTCCTAAACTTTACCTGACACAAACCTGCTGATGTTGAGATGTGATGTGGTCCTAACTACTAAATTTACAAAAACTACTGGCAAGTCAAAATTGTGTCGTCTTGAACACATCATGTCAACAGTATTAATGTGAATAAAATATCGGTTCAGGGGCCTGTACCATGAAGCCGGTTTAAGTGGCTAGCCAGGTAAGTTTAAGATTAGTTTGCGCCAAACCTGGGTTTAAGAAACCATGAAAGTAGCTTGGTGTTCATCGCCATGGTAAATTACCCTGCAGGTTATGATCTAGATTAGAGGTCTCGCACTGAAACTGAACCAATCAGCTGCGAGCAAATTTACATAGCAACTAATTCGCAGTGCGCGTTACAATGGCTAGTTCTTTTTAATAATGTGTCATAAAATAAAAATACTAATATAAATATATATAAAATATTATTACAAATATAAAATCAAATACAATGGTTACTGTTAAAATCTGATTTTAGAGATAACATTTGCTTTCCCTTACACTCACAAGAAATGTATTTATTTTCCTTTACTGTACGCTACTACACACTATATGTGTTTCTTTGCATTTTTTACATTCATGTTTGTGACGCAGAAGCACATCTAGGAACACTTTCAGTTTCACTGTGTTACCAGGTTGTTTATCTTCTTTGTCCACTGAAGAAATCTATCAAACAGCTACAGTAAGATACAGACAAAACCATACACTGACATCACATATCTTTGAACACTGCTATTTTAATCTTTTTTTTATCAAGTTACACTCAGAATTCACCTAAATAACCTATCATACAGTAAGCCTGCATTTTAAAACGTATAAGATGTTTTTAATGCTGTAATGCCCGTATCATTCCCTAATGCATCCGTGTTGTGTCAGTGCTTTGAGGGACGGGGCAAACGGGGAACAATACAAAACCCTCTAAATGAATTACATATGTGACCAAAAGACATACCAAAGTCCCTCTATCCATGTTAAATGCGATTGGGTTTGCAATGCCGACGTCACTCGTTCATGTGCACGCGCACGAACTAATCTTAGTTTGAGGATCAAAGCTCGAGTTGACAAAGAAACTCCATGAGCTGCTTCATGGTATCAACAAAGCTTGCGTCAACCCAAAACTAATCCTGTAACCCTGAGTTTGTTCAGATACGGTCATGGTACAGGCCCCAGGTGTTACACAAAACCTCACTTTTAACCCTTGACAACACACATTTCATCACAGAAATGCAATCAAGTGCAGCTGTAACATGACAACCACAAGAGGGCAGCACTTGATTCAATAATACGATCTTAATTTACAAAACCAGAAATATAATTTGGAGCTACAACAGTTTTTTTATGGCCACTAAACTGATATCACTCAAGAATGTGAAAACTATTTATCATATATACACCAATTAAAGAAAACCAACGCTTAATGCAACTCAACAGTTTGAAGAAAACTAGCAGTCGATTCTAATACTAACATTGTGATGCAATCCCATGCACAAACATAGACATTTTCTTTTTAAGAAACTACAAGTTGAAACAAACGGTTGTATATTTCGTACCTAACGCTAACGGGAAAACAAAACCAAACCAAACGAGCATCATCTCTCAATTCATTCAAGTCAAATATAAAACACAAGATTCATCATTATCATTTGATTTATTTAGCAGTCCATTCATCTAAAGTAGATCTAGTGCTGTTTGACACTTACACACATACACCTTATATATATAAGGCAGTAAAAAGGTCACTTAAAAGAAACAAAAAACGTTCATTTACACAGAGGAGAGTGCCATTCATTCGTTTGTCTCGTACAGGTTTCGTGGACATCACAATCTTCCTCATCCAGAATAAACATGGGGAGAAAATCATCTATACTAAATAACCGAGCAGATCAGATCGATTTCTGCTTGCAAACTGCATTGTGGGTAAATAATGTTTGAGCTGGAGCAAAAGAAATCTTCAGATTGAAAAAAACTCAAGACACAAATAATTATTTCAGCACGCTTAATACTGACCTCTAGATGCCTGCTCTTTATCAACATGTGTGTCCCCGAAAACTGCACACAACGCCATACTTACAAAATCCAACATATTCCCCGAACTGTCATTGAATTAAGAACAAAACCTCCCACATAAAACAGTCTGCTCCGTCTAAACCTCAAAGTACTTCTTAAATAGCAGCTCCATTAAAACTGTTGGTCCTTCCTCACTATCATTCAACTCTTCTCAAAACTGATGCGACGGACAGCGTTTTACAGTAGAACCACAAGTGATTTCACAGCATGTGAGCGGGATTGCTTTCAGTCACACAGATGATTCAACAAGACGTAAAAGAACAGTTCGACTGAACTCGGTTATGCGTATATGATGTCACCGGGGATGTGCACGCCACGTTCAGTCACAAACACGTATGAACATGAGCACGGGGAGAGGGTGGAGACGGGTCAAGCTTTCTTCTCCTGGAGGATCTGATGGAGCTCGTCGGCGTCCTCTGCCGTTTTCACCCGTATGAGCACCGGAACGGGCGTGCTGGGGTTCTTATCCACGGGAGGGTTTGGCACGCACACCACCATCACGTTGTTTTTGCCAGTTCGTGAGCAAGGCATGGAGGACGACACCATGATGTTCAGCAAGATGTTCCCTAGAAGTGACCAGAGGGACCACGTAAGCTTGTTTTCCGCTTCCCACAGAGTACAAAACATGCTAGCAACTAAAAAAAACATGTTCTATATCTGTTAACGGGGAACGTTGGGAAAACGTCTTGTAGACATCTTAAAAAGAGCAGAAATAGGAACTCCGTGTGCATTTGGGTGAAAAACACACTTGATCAACTATTGATCAACTCTCCAAGCAGAAGAATGCCAATTATTCCCAAACCAACTCACCCAAGTTCGTGTCTGCCCGCACCAACAGCTGAAGTTTGCTCTCGGAAACCATCTTTAGATGCAGCGTCCCAACGCCCTTCTCTTTAAACTCGCCGTCCTTCTTATAAAACAACTTGCACCTATGAAACAGGACGTTTAATGCGAGTCTAGCGCAAACATGAGTACATTTAACAACTCGAGCGTGTCATTCGGCGTTTACTTTTTGGAGTAGAAGGCATCTTTCTCCTTGATATCTTTAACTACTGGAACGGGAGGCTCGTCCGACTCTTCCTCATTTTCATCTAGAAAAAAAGCAAATTACGTATCTGTTCTCTGTAAACCTGATGTTTACAGTATTAAAACACTCGTGTACCTGCAGTCTGGCTGTTTCCGGGAGCACTAACGGAGGTGGAAACTGCAGGAGCAGCTGCTCCGAACGCAGACGTCCCTGACGATGTCGAGAAGGAGAAAGACGGAGCTCCGCCGGAGCCGAGCGAGCTGAGAACAGAGCTGTCCACCTTCTGGCCGAACTTAAAGGAGATGCCGGCATTAGCGGCTGGTTTTTCTGCGGCTGCCGTGTCTTTCCCTTTAAACGAGAAGAGCGAGGGTGCTGCGCCGCTGCCGGACGCCCCCGCGCCTGTGACGGAGATGGACGGTGCCGCACCGCTCTTCTGTTCTCCCGTGCCGTCTGACGCGCCGCTGCCGTATTTCTTCTCGATGCTTGCCAGGTGTCGCTCGTAGTCGCGGAAGATGGGGTTGAGGTCACACAGGGGGTTGTCGTTGACGTGTTTGGTGATCCAGTCGCGCACGGAGCAGTTGAGCGCGGTGAGCTGCCGATTGTACTCTTTACTCCTGCTGCTGTCGGAGGTGGAGCCGTTGGAGGTGACATCACCGTCTGTTGGTTTGGACGGGGCGGAGCTTTTGAACGTTAAGAGACCTGCGGAGGAGAGAGAATGAATGTGATGCAGTATTCATAACACTCATCCTTCACGCCGAGTCAACGCCATTAATAACCGAGTAGAAATAAAGGAATCTCAAAATAAGTTAACACATGTTTTGTGGAATAATGTTGATCTAATAGATCGGTGATCCATTCCATGAACCAATGACCGATTTGAGCAGACTTTCTGCAATCTGTTTGGTATCACTTTAAGTCTGATCTGGAATGTTTCCACGTTTTTTGTAATGTGTTTGAACCTGTTTTTTTAACCTGGATTCAGCTGTCAATGACGTCATCTCAGAGCTGTCGTCATAGCAACAGCTCTGAACACAAATGTAAACCAAACAGGCACATTTTTCATTTACCCACCTTGACGTTCTCTTTTTGCCCAGACCGAGTTCTACATGCAAGAGCGTTTAAGAGTACAAAACACCAGAAATGTCACATTTCGCTGATCAGAGGAATTCCTTTCGGACTCGAATTCTCTGTACAAGACTTACCGCTGTTGGTCTTAGCCGGCGTGGATGAGTTAAAGCCAGCGAAAGATGGCGCGACCGGCGCCACACTGCCATTGGTCAGGCCGGACAAAGGCCTAAAGCCAGCGCCGTTACCAAAGCTCGGGAACGACGCCGTGCCGCTTGAAGTGGTGAGCGCGAAACCCTTGAAGGCATTAAAAGCTCCTCCGCTCTCTCCCTGCGTTAAAGACAACAAAGCTCAGGTAGGATCGACCATCAAACACGACACCCAATGCATGCTGGGAGATGTGAGGGCCGTTACCTCTGCGCCTGCGTTACGGCGCTTGGCTTTCTTGATGGCCCGGTTCTTCATCACATCTTCACTCGCGAGAGAGAACATTCCTGCCTGAAGACGATTTTACACAACACTTGTTGTTTTAGAGGTCTGGAAACCAAAGTTTTGAAAACAATACGGTTAGGGTGTGTCGTTTTTTTACCTCCTCTCCTTCATCTTCCTGATCCCAGTTTCTGTCCGTCAACTCCTTATCTGCAATCCGCTTAGCCATCGCAACTTACCTGTCAAATATAAACAAGTTATTCATAAAATGATGAAAACGACTAGAATTGACTTGATCTATTAACAAAGAAGCAATTCTGTTTCCACGGTAACACATCCCATATGTTTTGGTTCACAAGCGACATTCAAATTAGGTTGTAAGTTACAATTGTAACGGAGCTAGTCCACGATGTTAGATGCGTTTTATGGTTACGTCAAGTTTAGTCTAAGATGTAGGTCTTAAGTTAGTTTCGGTTTGTTGAGGTCGAAGGTTAAGAACGCGTTCTCCATGCTTGACCGCTTCTTTCACATTCGGTCTGTCACTCATCACGTTTAAATCAAATTAACGTTATAAATAAATATATAAAATACATGGCTAAACTTCACACGGGTGTGAGTGACTGCTCATTTGTTGCCTCATTTCCAGCGGCTTTCATTCAATGACGCGACATATCGCGCAAACTAACGGCAGATACACATTTCACAGTTCAAACGTTATTTCGAACCACTCATTTCTGACACAAATCGTAACAAACGACACGTGAACTATTTCTACACGAGTATGTGTGCGCACGTTATGCTTTAAAAGACTCGAATTGCGGGCCGGTAACGTTACCTGAGTAAAGGTGAATATGAAGCGACGACGGTCCGTGTGTAATAAAACGTTGTTAAATAACGTTACAATCGTACCTTACACCGTTTCCCGCCAGCCGTTCGCGTCAAACCGACAGTGTCGAGTGTTTGAGTGATGTTCGCGGGAACCTCGCGCGTACAGGAACAGCAGCAGCAGGCCGTGCGCTCACACCGCCATCTTACAAACGGAATATTCGCGCGTCCACATGCAACATCACGCATGCGCGAAGAGCCGCAGCGCCTCCAGGGAAATGAGGTCTTACGGCAGTATGGCGCCGACAGGGATTTTTCAGCACAAATGAGTACACCCCATTTGAAAATTAGGATTTGATCAATTTTCCAATGAATAGGAGACGAATTTGATACATTTATCAAAACTTATTTATTAAACATTTATTTGAATTGTATATACGAGTCGCCATCTTTAGGATAAGAAAAATAATACATTTAAATCAAATGACAAAATATTCAACGAATATGTTGTGTTTCCTCTTTGATCTTTAGGTCACCATGAAATTGAAATAAACAACTCTTATTTTAATGGAATCTTGCGGTGTTTAATGAGGGAATACCGACATGAGAGCGATGTTGCGTTAATAAAATATGCATATAAATCAAATATAAATAACTTATTATCTAGGGTGAATTAAGGTTGATTGGGGAATTTTTTGACATTAATATGATCTTGATTTGTCAAAAAGTGTCCCTATCAACCTGAATTCACCCCACATCATAAACGTACCCCTTCAAGTCACATCTCTGCATGACATATTGTCCAATGGCCAAACTTCAAGAATCCACTCACTTCCCAAAGGTTAAAATGAAGCCCCACACTGTAAAAAATGAAAAATGTATATAATTTGGGTATATTTGTATAAGATATTTTCCCTGTTGTTCTTGTAAATTTGTATCTTTTTTCTGTAATTTTACGGTTTTGACCGTATTTTAAAAATACATGAAAAGTCATTACATTATACATGGAAAAACTGTAAAAAAAGAAAAATTCTGTAAAATTAAGTTTTTTTACAGTGCACCCTATCACTGTAAAACCAAATTCTCAAAATAATCAAACAGATTAAGTAATGTAAACTTAATTTCATGAAAAAAGTTAAACTTACTTAAATATTTTAAGTTTTTACTTTTAAGTAAATTCTAATGATTATTTTTGATTAACTTGAAGGTTTCACTAAAACTCAAAATATATGATTTGCTCCTTGTTCTATTTACTTAATTTAAACATCGTCAAGAAGGATTTCCAATTCCCAGCATGCTTTGCGTCAGATTGCATTAGGGGAGTACATTTGAAAGAATATGAATATTTGATGTGTTTTTCAGTAAAGTTAAAGACTTGTTAGTGTATTTTTTTATGTTCACTTATCTTAGATATTTAGAAGAGTTTGACATATTTTCAGTTTCGTGGTTACCATTGTTCAGAAGAGTGGTGCATGTGTTTAGGCTGTGGGAGGATACATGTGTTATGTCACCAGTGACTAACTATGCTAATGCCAGTTATGAGATCAGTCTCTTCTTGCTCATTTTGTGTTGCATAAGTTTTATCAAGACTAAGAAATATGTAAAATAAAGAAACTGGTAGAATAGACTTTAGTTAACATAAAATTACATACATTTAGTAATTTCAACTTCGTTCATTTAAGTAAATTTGAGTCAGAAAAGTAAGAAATGTTTTACTTATTTTAGTAAGTAAAACTTTTTTCTAATACAATTTAGTTAAACTTACTTAATTGAATCAAGGCAACGAGTTTGCACAATTGCATTAAGTAAAGTAAACAAATTCGTTTTTACAGTGTACGTTTTTTTCTTATTCAAGAAGCCCTTACACTCTGATTATGTGTTATTAGAAATTTTCTAAACGTTCACAGGGTTAAGGTGGACAGTGTTTCTGATTGGCTAGTTTTCTGTTGGACTAAAAGTGTGTGTGCTGCTACATTCAGTGTACATATATCTGTATTGTATTATTATCGACAACAGAAGACACACAGTGGACAATTGCTGTAATTCTGCATGACTACATACAGTGCACAGTTACAGATTGATGTATAAGATGCCTCTCAGTCAGTGTGGGTGGAGATATTCAGAGTGTTTCTACAGTGTTCCCTGTGTACTAGATAGAAGTAGCCTACCTAGACTATATTCAACAGTGTGTGAAGAGTGCAGCGGCGCTGAAGAACATATGGCTGTAGCCCAATTGATCTCTTATCTTTCAGGAATCCACACTTCTGTGCCAAAACAGGAGGAAAGACGATCACAAGAGCGTGGACCAAGAGTCATTTTATTTGTACAGCGCCATTCCATCGCTCAAGGTCGCTTTATTTAATGCCTTCATTCACTCCTTTGAATATTTTAAAGACCTATGAAATCAAGTGATTTTAGACCTTGTGGGTGTTTCTGTATAGCGAGATGACCTAAACTGTTCGGTACGCAACATGCAGTGTCAAACATTGTATCCCACAATGCACTGCAGCACGACACGACCTTTCTTTACCTCTATTTTTTTACAAATATAACACAGTGCTGAACAAGTAGTTTGTTAGTATTTCATTCCAAATATAGTGGTGATTTATGACTATGACATTAATGAAAGGTTAAAGGCTGATAAAATACCAGGCTGGATCATTCTGCTGGCTGCTAGTTCAGACACGTATATGAGTTTATGACTTGTGCGGAGTTCCCATGCATCAGAAATATCAGGGAAAGGACATTTTCCTGAACATGAAAAATGTAATTAAATCCTAAAGGTGACGTTTGTTATTTCGGTTTGTCACCTGCCTGAACACATACACACTTCCATTGGCTGGACCAATACATTCTCAGATAAGTGAGCCAATGATTAAGAAAATGTCGCTCTTGATATTAAAAACAAACACAGCAATAGGTTGATAACATCACACAGATGTCTTACACATACAGCTGACATATTAGGAAATATTGAAGTGAATATACATTTGATATATTTTATCTTTATTCACTGAAGTGAAAAGAATGAATTGATTGGTGGAAATGAATTGGACTTTCAAGTAATTATGCAAGAGAGGTGTAATTTGAATAAAAGTGGTGAATGAACATCTTGATTGTGAACAGTCTCACCTGATACATTACAATGTATAGCTATGTATGTATTAACCTCCTTTCATAGATATGAATATTTTATCAAATAATTATCGTAAAATGCAAAATTTACATTTTACAAATCCGAAGTCTTGGTCAAGAGCGAAAGTCTATAAGTGCAATACAAATAAATGTGAATCGAAGTGAAATGTGACTAAGAATTTGAAACCACAAATAATTGAAAATATTCTTTCATTCATGACATCAACATCAGATATGTAACATGTCTTGATACGGTATCCCAGCATGCTTCGGGTCTGCACGGTCATGTGAATCTGAACGCTCGTCATGCTTCTTTAAGTCGCAGATGAATCAGCGGTCGAGTTCTTAATGAAGTCACGAGAGCTGATGATCATTTCTCGCCACGCGTGTCTAATAGCTCATTTGTTCACATGACATATTTGAATGTCAATCGAGTGTAATTATGCAGATTTAGTTAACACATTGTAATTAGTGCTCTAATGGACAAATGAAAAGGGAATTGAATTGGTTTCTCTTAATGGAATCATCTCTCTGCCCCATTCAAATGTGTACTACTGTAACTATACCATGCCATCAATAGATTTCATCCTAAATGAAGAGTACATTTGGGGGTGGTCTACATGCCCTCAGCTTGGTCGTGAATATTAATTAGGTGATGTAACTACTGATTTGTTTAACGAGTGCTATAGTCTAGTGCCCAATGCAATCTGCTGTCTGTGTTTATCCTCACACTGTGTCCAAGCATAAATTAAGCTCTTTAAGTATACTTACCATTGCCCAAAAGGGGTTTGGGTGGTTCTAGGGTCAGTACACACCTGATGTAAATGACTCGTCCTGTGTTTATTCTGCCCACTGACTGGTTATCAGAATTGACTCAGTTTGGCATTACCAGATCTAGACATGATGTTTGGCAGAAGGGTAGCGTGATCAGATCTGACCGTTTATCTGCTGGGGCCTCTGAAGTGAAACTTACAGTAAGAGCCAAGCTCGAGTGACACGCAGATCTATTCCGGGAAACCAGTGAGCCACGTTCTAAAAGATAAACGGCCTAATAATGCAACCTTCTAAGTTGCCTTATTTTGGCTAATACTAAGACAACATCACTGGGAATGCAATCCCATGCATGCATCATATGGAGAATAAGCGTCACGTATACATATTCATTAAGAAGCTAAATGTACTGCTCCAAATATTACCTTGTTTTATAATGAGAAGTGCAGACAGTTACTTTTTTGAGGTTTTCTTTCATTCAGTTTCATAGGGTGAAACAAGTGTAATGTGGCGCCCCCATGTGTCAGCACCAGAAAATAACAACAGCTTAGACAATGAATCATTTTTTAATGTTGACATGAAATACTTTTGGGAATTGCTGCAGTGTGACATGTAAACATGAGGGTTTTAAGCATATTACTCCTTTCTGTTTAACTGTCATGCATTATAAAGTCATAATAATGAGGACACTAAAACAAAAATCAATATGTATACTATTTTTCACAGTACAGAACATTAACATTTTTGCAATTGCAAATAAAATTACACTCCCATTAGACATACATACTTACTTTACTAAGTTACAACTTAACCCAAACCTAACCTAAAATCTTCATCATCGTCGATGATCAAAGCTAACATTTTATGCATCAAATACATACATATTAGCATTACGTCAGCCATCTGCCACCCTGTTGTTGTATGACTGACTGTCTGAAAACACATACGAGTATGAATCTAGCTTCTATATTTAGATCTTTTTAGTCAGATATTGGCCAGAAATACCTTGTGTTTTCACTTCTGATTTAATTTGGTTTATTTTAAGTTTGCAACGTGACATCACAAACACTTGAACATTTGTACATGAGGACATATAAACTGTTTGTCCTCACTGAATCGCATTAACTTTCACATCACATTCACTCTCTTGAAAGATTATTGGCTGTCTGTAGGCACGTGCCACACACGCAACTCCTGATTGGATGCCGCGGCGGAGAACGCGTCTCTCGACGCTCCAATGCCGTTGCGACTTGTGTTTGGGGGACCGAAGAGGCTGATGGGGGCAGGTGGTGGATGGGGGGTTGTTGAGGGGGCAGGGTGGGGTAAAACCCTTCAATGATAGAGTGAAGAACAGGAGAGTCAGATCAGAAAAACAGATCAGTGTGTGCGCTCGCTTTGAAAAGATTCATTCTACTCATAAAAATACATGATCAAGAGTGTTTAGGTTTCGATATTAGGGCGACTAAAGGAGTGAGATATAAACGAAAATAGATGCCTCTGGTGTGATGCTGTTGGCAAACGAAATGTTGATTAAGAAACTTATTGAATACTACAACACAAACCATAGAAGCACTAATAAAAGCCAGTGAAGCGGAGCATATTTGCATCTTAATAGCTGGAGGGATTTGCGTTAATTTACGCTACGTGTGGGTGAAACAGAGGTCTGGGGGGGGGGTTCTGTCTATACACAAATCCCCCTCGCAATCACACACGCACACAGGCCACAACACTCTCATTTATGTACAAGCTAGTAAACCCACCAGCTACAGTTCACAAAGACACAACAGACTGTGTTTTTCTGATGACCGTTTTATGATTTTTGATGCTTTTACATAATTTAAGGTTTCTACATTGGAATTACACAAATAAGTACTGAGTGACATTAACCCACAACATGACACATGAACATCACTGAGGGTTAAGATTAGGTTTGAGGTTAATTATGAACTAGAAACATCATTGTAGCATCATTGTTAAATTATCATAAAATTAAATAATACCACTTTTTCATATCGTCTTACAAAAATATATATTTTTTATATTCCCTTCTAATAGATAAATCCATAAATGTGACGTACAGTCACAATGAACTTTTTCTACAGTTATCCTGTTTGGCGGAGACGCGCAGGAGCGCGTTCGCGTGCCGGAGGAAGGGAGAGTTCTTCTTTCACTGCTCCATCCGGGCACTTTCCGAATTAGCATTGACAACCGAAGCGCAACTTTTTCCTCAGGCAATGTGAAATCCAGCCGCGCACTCGGACAAAATCTAGTCCCCCGTTTTCAACTCAAAGTTCCGCAAATAGACCCCCGCGTTTGGGATCGATCGAAAACGCGTTCGCGGCGTCGTTTACGGAGCCGATCTACGTGAGCGGCGGCATCTTTCGCTCGTGTTTTGAGCACTTTTGTTTATACTGGCGTAAAGTGGGTGATGAGTCTCGCGGCCAGTGAAGAAGCAAGAACTTGCTGTGCAGCCCGAGTAGTTCTTTCGATTGTTATTGTTGCTTTTAAAAATATTTGGAATACGCCACAAATAACGCGGATCGCGTCGAAAGTGGAGGAAAAGTGCTTCTGAAGTCGCAATATGGAGCTACAAGGCCTTCAAGAGGCACTGAAAGTAGAAGTCCAATGTCATCAGGTAAATAAAAATGGCACTATTACGGGAGCTTTTCGGGGCTTTTTACGCGACTGCACGTCGGGAGAGAGAAATCCGCTGCGTTTGAATGTTTACATTTGGTTGCATTTGGGAAGCGTTCGGGGCGATATAACGGTAACATTCTTTCGCCGTTATGACGCCATAATCACTTTAAAAGCAGATTGTGGAAACGCTCTTTGATGCACTTTCGCGGCCGCGGTGCGTTTTTCGCGTTTTGGATTAATAATGCGGCGGTTTTGTGGAGCGATCGGGACGAGACTTGAATATTTATGAGGTTCAAACTGACTCGCTGCTCTCGCCGCTTTGTTCCTCCCTCACATCGTAACTTACTTTACCCGTAACGTATTTTCTTCCTTTACTCCGTTTAGAAACTAGTTGCACAGATGAAGCAAGACCCACAGGTAATTTTTTATTTCAAGCATTAGAGAACGGGCCATTTGCATCGGGCGAAAAACTTTATCAGCATCCATCTACCTCGCAGTTTCCCCATCGTTGGCTGCTTTGTCCTTAGCGTGACTTTGCCAAATAACGCAACGTGTTTCATTAAGTTTCGAAAGTGTTCACTAGCTTATTTTGGTTGCTTTTGGGCAGGAACGACACTGCTCGTGTGTGACTATTTTTAGGACGGAGGGTTCAAAAAGACAACTACACGAAAATCAATCCAGAGATAGTGCTTTGAGTGGCAAACAAGTCAGATTCCATGCATAGTTCTTTCGTACTGAATCTTTAGTGGTTCAGTTACACTTCACGTGAGCGTTAAAGGACATTTTGGAACGCGTTTGCCCTCCCTTAAAATGTTGTAAAACTGTTGAAACGTGAACTGTGGATTGAGACACACCGGGTGTTTTCATTGACACAGAAATAGCATCTGTCTGGTAAACTGTGAAATTGGAGGTGTTGGGAAATGTTAGCGTCCATTTTGAGTGGCTCGACATGTTTCTGGAGAGTTTTGTGAAGGGAGTATCAGTCGCTCACTTTTTAGAAAATGCTGCCTTGAAACGCTGCCATTTAGCTTAACTAATGTTTCAACCTCGCGAATTTAGACTTTATTAACTTAACGCACTTGTTTCGTACTTTATTGACAGTCTTGCTGAGGGGGTTTATTTCTTGCGCCGGTCACATGACGACGTGGTAGAATTTGATTCGATCTTTGCACTTCACTTCCACTTTTTTTTACAATCGCACACGAAACGCAAGGTCATCTTTCCTTCGCGATTATATCGATGTTTTACGGGCATTTTGTCTGTTTGTCCTCTGTTTGACGAACGGAGCTCGCCCGTGGACATTTATCATCCCACAATCCTTCACTGAATCAGCCGACAAATTTCGCGTGCGCTCGATGGACTTGACGTCCTGCGGCGGCGTTCAGCACCTCGGACAGCGACGCGCACGTCAAACGTTGCGGCGTTTGTGTTTATTTAGCGTGTTTGGCGTTTGTTGTGAAGGTTTTCGCTGTTTGATAGTGGAAGCTTCCATTTTGTGACGAAGGGGTGTCGGTTCCTTTCTAACATGGAGCAAAAGTCTGCAGAGTTTCGGGCTGGGGGAGGGAGGGCTCATTCATGGCCTTTCTGAAGAGGGGGAAGGGAGCAGAAAACCCAAGTCAGCATCATCACACAAGACATGAGGCCTTCACATTTCCCCAATGATCAGAGAATGTTCCTTTTTTTGTGGGATCTGCACTAGTATGCATTAAATATGCGATATGTTTCAATACATTATACTTTGTAAATTCGTTATAATGACACGAAAATACATAATAGGACATGTGTATTCAAAGGCACAGATTTCTCTGTAATGTATTAATAATATCTGTGGCATTAATGAAACCGTTTCTTAGGAGCTTTACGATTACAATGTTTTAAAGCAGTTTAGTACTTTACAGCAAACTGTTAATTGTAAACTCCCTTCTGGATAATTTATAACCAATCATTTGACAGATTTTTGTATTATTCAAGTCTTTTAATGTATATATAATACGGTATGAAATTGAAGTGAATTATATATTATGTATTCATGGCTGATGTAAAGTGGTCTGCATTTCTAAAGTGTTTTAAACCTTCCCATTTATGTAGCACATATATATTAATCATATTACTTTTGAGTAAATCTTGCAGTTGTGATGATTCAAGTTGTATAATAAAGTGCTTTTACAACAAAATACTGTTAACACTATTATATTTTATTCTGGTCACTTTTTGAGGCTGGGCCCGGCCCATAATGATCCACCCTCCTCATATTCCAGCAAAAATGTCCTTTTAAAGATGTTTCAAATGCAGATGAATGCAGACAGCCCTCCGGCTTCTATTAGCTGACAACATCATCATCGTGTGAAGGTTTAGTCATCGTGTGTTCCCCGCAGGGCAAACGCGTCGTGTCCACATATAAGTATCAGTCCTTTCTCTGGAGTTTGAAATACGTGTTGCGTGAGAGTCTTTCTGCATTGTTGTGTTATTTCTCTGGGTTGCATCACTGATCCAGAAATGCTCGTAAAATCCCAGCTTTGATTTGCTCTCTGCTGTACTTTAAAACATATTTTTCGGGCTTCTTAAAAGCTTGCAACACCTTTGCGAAATGATCACAGCGTGTCCATTACGTGCAATGCAAAACCGACATTAGCACAACGCTTGTCTTACTGTTTGGAAATGAAAGAACAGACGCAGCTTCCAAGCATGAAGTGATACATATCTAATGTGTGTTTTGTAGGATTGTGCTTGTTACTTACCTTCCTATGTAGTTTAAAGGAACAATCCGCCCGAAAAAGTAAATATACTCATCTTCGTTTTTGTGTTCAACCTGTATGACTTTCCTTGCTTAGTGGAACACAAAATGTGATTAAATGAAAAGGCGACTTTAAAGAATTCAGCCACTCTTTTCCTTATAGTGAAAGTGAATGGGGACTGGGGCTGTAACGCTCAAATGTACAGAAAAGCAACATAAAAACGGTTGTGTGCTACATTACAGGAAACAAAATTAAAATGATAATTCACTGATACAGTTTCACGTTACTGAACCCCTTGGGAATATAAAAGTAGCATATCGATGTCTCGTTTTGGAGCTTAACAGCCCCAGTCCCTATTCACTTTCATTGGCCAAAAACGTAGCCACGTTCAATCTCAAGACTTACGCATTTGTGTACCATAGAAAATAGACAGTCATACCAGTTTGAAACAGCGTGAGCGTGAGTGAATGAGAAGAGCATTTTTATTATTTATTTTATTGGGTGAACTGTTCCTTTAATAAAAACAGGACCCTGAGAGAAACAGAAGCGTTTACAGCTTGCCTAAGTTTGACGCATAAGCACAAATGCGAGTTGGCTTGCATGTCTTGGTTTGAAAGCAGCCCAGTGTTCTGTCCGAAGTGATTTGTGTATCCCTGTACCGCAGGCCGACGGTCCCTATAACATTTACACATGAATGCAAAAGGCAAATGAAAATATAAAAGCCAATGTACAGCTCATAAAAATACACAATGCGTAAAACGCTATGCGTTTAATAATAGATCAAATAAGTACAGCTCGTACATTCATCATTGTGAGAGCAACTGGCCTGGTTTCCAATGAGTTGGGTCACTGGTTCCAGATCATGTAAGGCCAATGCATCTTTACAATTACATATTTAAAGCCAAAAATGGTTTGGAAAAAGTGAATGATGGTGGGTGTTAATTTATTCTTGCACAGAGCGAGGGATACTTTTATTCCGTTTATGGACAGCTGTGGTCACTGATATAAACTGGATGCATCTTTGGACACCACCAGACGATGAGGCAGAGCGGAATATAAATAACAGCTTAAATTTGGATCTGTTCCTCAAATAAAGCTCTCATGTGACTTTAAATAAAGACACTAAGGCCCGGTTTCACAGACAAGGCTTAACTTAAGCCAAGACTAGGCCTTACTTAAATTAGGATATTTAAGTCGCTTTTATTAAAATGCCTTCGATAAAAATGTTACTGGTGTGCATATTGAGACAAAACAATGGCAATTACATATTTTAGGATATGCAAGGGCAATTTATTTGTGACCATATCTACAGATTTGACTTCAAAATGATTTATTTAAAGCAGAGTATCTCACTTACTGGAGAGCAAATCTCTCTCTCTCTCTCTCTGACCCTCTCTCTTTCATTTAAAGCGCAGGCCATCAATTTATATTGGCAAAATTGATATTTTGCAAAGTTCATCCACATTTGATTAGGCAAACCGGTTGTATCCAATGGCAACAACAGCCGATGTTATGGGCAGCGATAGCAAGAGCCACGAAAGTTCACGAGTAATTACAGACTGTTACTTTTATAGAGTCAAAACTGTACAGAGGAATCGCTTCTCCAGGAATAGCTGTTTGTTATGGATGGCAGAAGCTTTATTTGAATGAACACAAAGGCTTTTTAACATTTTGATCTGTTGTATCTCACAGCAACGCTGCCTGCGGTAAATCACTGTCATTACCGAGAACCACATCAACTGCACTTTATCCCCAAGCAAATATGAATCGGCTTTTCTTTGAAGACGCTTCTGTTCCAGATAGGGCTGTCACGATTATTAAATAATCGTCTCATCGCGATTGTTTGACCTCATCGCGATGATTTCGGATCATCGCAATTATCGCACATCTCTATAGAAGACACTAGGGGGAGCTGTAGTGCATCTGCATATTGCATATTTTAGTGTATATATTGTTACTAAAGCATGGTAATACTTGTAAAATGTACCACCACAACACAATCACTTAAAAAAAAAAAACATATACAAATTACCTGCAGTACAATTTAATATTATTTAAGCAAATCTCAGTGTGAAAACCAGTCTACCAAAATTTCATTAACACACAAGTAAAATTTTACTGTAGTCTTGCAAGTGAGAAAAAATTTGAAATCAAATTTTAATGGTGGCTTCAATTCACACCTGATCAATTTACTTCATTTACAAGTATTTGGTGGTTGTATTATTGACAGGTAAAAGCCTAAACCTTAAATATATGATGACCCAATTTTTTCCGATGCATTTCCAAGAAAAAAACAGTCTTGTATTCAGAACAATATGGTCGTTTCAATCGCTGAATCAAAAATGAATGAGAATTAAATGTCAAAGCTCAAAAACAGACAATTAATCATCATAATCGACAAAGCCCTAAAACAGACAATTAATCGCCATAATCGCAATGATTTATTAGACAATTAATCGTCAATCAAATTTCATAATCGTGACAGCCCTAGTTCCAGACAACACAGGGCGATCGTGTTTATCAACTACGTTTTTTTATTATTCTCCTTCAGGTAGTTTAGATGGTTACCATGGTGATGCCGTTCAAAACCATGTCATCTGTGCGGAAGTAACTCCAAAAACACTGGTGCGCCCATTCATTTTCTTCAGAGAGATCTAAAAAAAATGCTCAGTACACCATGAATCAAACTAACCAACAATGAGATCGATAAAAGAGTCGGGAAGTGTTTAAAAGTCAGATTGGGAAATTTTAAGACAATGCAAAACATTCAAATATAGTTATAAAACGATTGTAACTTCAGATTATGTGATTGAATTAGATATCTGTAATATTAAGTCATTACTACGAAACACTAAACAGAATCGCACAGGACGTTTCAAAGTATCGCAGTGAGGAATTTTGCTGATTGCCGATTGGTTGCCGGTGGTGTTGGGGGAGGGACATTCTCAGTTTGACAGAACTTGACTGGACGAAAATCTATTCAGTGCAGGATGAGTCATCAGTATTTTTAAACCATTTCCTCTGGAAGATATATAACGTACATTAAATATCTGTTATTCTATACATGACCTCAAAACACACATTGATTAAAACTCTTACTTGGCATTCATGTGATTTATGGTTCAGTAAATGAAATCAGATGATTCATCAGGAACTGTTCTAACAAATCCAGTAAGCGATTCGTTGAAATGATTCAGACTGTGACTGTGAGAATCTTTTCTGTGTGTTTGAATCTGTTTGCAAAGATTCATCCAATCAGAATTGAGAGTCAGCAGCACCATCTGTTCTAAACGGACAGTATTTGTACAGTTATTAAATGTTTGATATAAAAACAGTTCCTCACGACTTCATGATTCAAGCTGTAGCTGAAGTCTTTGATATCTGACTCAACGCTCTGCGGCTTTCTGTGCCGTGAGACGATAATGATGTAATGAGATTAGAGCACGTTAGATGACCAATAGGATTACTCGATTTGGATTAAAGCCGACACGTGAAGTGATGACTTCGTTGGCTTTGTTCCAAACATTTGCGATCTGTCTATGAAGCTCACTTTATGTGATATGATCAGGTGTCTTCTCAAAGACTCATAAGTATGAGTTGATTTATAAACTGAACAGTTGTGGTTGTTGATGCTGATTGGTTGACAGCAGATGAATTAACAGATTTTGGGGATATCATTATTTGCATGGTGGACATATTGGTGGGATATTTTCAGTTTTTTTGTTTTGTTATATTTTCTCGTGTGTGGTACAGTGGAGTACAGGGCTGTACATGTATGTAGCACATGCTACGAAAAAAAACGTTCTGTGCTAAGAATAAATTTAATAGTGTAGCACGCGTGCGATACAGTTTGGCAAAGCCAATTGTTTGTGTGAAGTGCGTTTGTCGTTGTGCTTGGTCGTGTGTGAGGGTGAGGTTAACTAATGGCGCACCACTATTTATTTTCGTTTTATTTAGTTTATGCAATTAAAACTTGTTCTCCGGCTGCATCGAGTCCACTGATCTAGGCAATTTTTGTTGCCTCGAAGATTCGTTTAATCCATTTAACTACAGTACACACGGAGCGCTGCGTTTCCCCACGGACCGTTATTACTGACGCACAGCCCGCTAAACTCTGTTCATGTTACAGGGCTCTCAAGTCTCGCGCATTCACCGCGAGACACACGCATTTTAGTCTGTTCACACGCTCACACGCGTGTTTCTCATGCTGATAAATAACTGATAGCTTATTGAAATGGTGAACTGCTATTTTACTGTTTTAGTCTATTTTGCGAGTGAAACATGTTGTCCGGCTGCATTGAGTCCATCAAACTAGATGCGGACTTGTGGATGCCGAATCCTGTTATTTACACATGTCATCTGTCTGTTCTGCGTGTCTGAGTGAATGAACTGCACAGTTTAACATGCTACACGCGTGATGCTCATGAATTTGTCTGAGTCTGCGCTGAATGAGGACATGAACACATGAACTTCATCTCCAGAGTTGCTCTGAGAGTTTATTTCACGAACATTTTATTGTTTGAATGAAGAAACAAGACATACTAAAAAATAAGCATTCCGACAACCTGCCAAAATAAAAGTCCGGTTAACTCGGTATTTTATGTGGACAAATATATTACTATTTAATAGCAAAAAAAAGATCATATGCATGTTGAAATTAGTTGTTTACCTTTGAAATTATTCTCTTTTTTTATTGATGTTTACTCATTTAGAAATGTTACAAAAATAATCGCTAGCTGCAGCCCTAATGTCCTTTTTCAGTTACGTGTCTATTTATGTGATGACCTGCACTTGTGTATTTTTAAGATGATAACAGACGTATACTTGTGCTATGACTGTTTGGTTTGTGCTACAAAACTTTGAAACTCTGTACTAGCACTGGTGCTGTGTGCCAAAAAAGTTAACGTACATCCCTGGTGGAGTATATATTATGTAGAGTGTGCAGGACAAAGGGGGCGTGTCTTGTGGTTGTGGTATGCCCCGCCACCTGCCCTGCATGTTATGCTAGACTGCCTTTAACAAACAGAAAGAGCCCTAAATCATTGATGGAGTAAGGTCATGTTTGGGCAGATTTTAATGGGTCACGTACTGCAATTCCAGAGTTTACTGCCGCACACGGCTACTTAAAACCCAACAAGCACTTGTGCTGCAATCCATGATGTCATTTCCTGCAGAAGCCTTGAAGGAGTCATATCAGGAAAACACAACTCTTTTGAAATATACTTTGTACAGAAGAGGACGATTTTAGTTCCAGTATGTTCTCAAAGAAAACATTCATAACAAATTACACTGCTTGTTAAATATGGAAGAACTTGTTAAGAACACGTAATAATTCAGATGTGGCAGCACCAAATTGGATTTGTTCATAACCAAGCCGGCTCGACTGTGATGACAGGTGACCCAATGGAGTTTCTACTAGTGGTAGCGTAGGAGGATGTTTATGTTGTAATCGATTTGTTATTGTTGTGATGGCCGGGCGTGATCACTGTGAAATCTGCTCAGGATCTGAGCCGTAGCTCCAGGCGTCACTGTTGCACTGCTGATAATGGGTTTCTAGTTTACTTCACAAATTATCTTTCAAAATCTAGTGCAGAACTGCTGGAGGTCATGGGAAGGTTGTGGGTTTCATGCCCAATACAGTTGGTATAAGAGTGAATGAACAGCAGACACTATAATAACAATTGGTTGCTTTCTTAAAGGGACAGTACACATAAAAATAAAAATTCTGTCATCACTCTAATTTCGTTCCAAACCTGTGTAACTGACCTTCTTCTGAGGAACACAAGAGGAGATGTTGTAATAATGTCGACACTGGTCTTTTCTCCGTTGAAATAAATGTGAATTCGAGCATCACCTTAAGAAAGAAAATAATTCGGGTTTAGAACGGCATGAGGGTAAGAACATTCATTTGGGACGAATAATTCCTTTTAGGACTGTTTGAGTGGTTCTGTGTGGAACAAATTCACTTTCCCAATTACAGTTTCACATTCTGTAAAATTACGTTGAAGTCAAACTAATTATAATTTTGAGTCATTCTACTTTATCCAATTTTCACGGCTCTCTGAACATGTTAACAGCGATCTCAGATGTTTATTTCCGTTAATTGTGTTGTGTTAAATTAAGGCGGTTTAGCATCTGGACTGTTGCAGGTTTGAATCCCGCTTGAGCTTTATTAGCATTCATTAATAAAAACGATTTGTCCAATGTCATCTCTGCCCTACGCTGTGTTCTTCTGCGTGTGACCCGGTGTCGTTCGTGTTTGGCAACCAGAAGGTGGCACGCTTTATATTCAGCCTGTACAGGCGAAGCGCTGGAGCTATTAATAGCCTGAAGGGGGTTTAAACACACGAGAGAGACGAGAGGGAAGGGGAGACGCTCATCTTCCACACTCATGCCCTTGATCACGGGTTCGAGTGGGACCGGAGGCCTTTAGCTATTTTATTGAAGATGCTGAAATGTATTCTCATCACACTAACTCAAGATTTATGACTCTGCATGCACTTCAGCTAGAAGTGGAAAATGTGTCTGATGAAGCAGGTGAAAGGAATAAATTAATTTATAGATTTACATTATGGAAGTTCCATTCCTACTAAAAGAGTTGGTCAGACTCGTTTAAATGAGTTAAAAGTGATCATTGAGGTCGCCGTAGTGTGATATTGGTGATTGATCACCATCGAGTGGACATCCGTGTCTCGTGCGTTTGGTGTCTGGACCATGATCCTCAGAGATTTTCCAGGAAGCAGTGGGATCCGTAGGAATTCTTTAAACCGGTGTAATCCGACCATGTTAACTGTGGTAATCAATAAGGACATCAGCTGTGTCCGTTCTCCACTGTACAGAAAAGTGACGCCAGATTCCTCGATGAGTAACTTTCTGATGACGTTAAACTACGATCGTCTTATAAAGGTTTATGTAACGCAAACAAAATGCTTTATCACAGTCGTTTTATGTGCCTGAGCGAAGTTCAAACACGCTTTTCTAGATTGTTGACTGTCATGTATAACGCATAGACGTCAGGAAACGGTTTGTTTTGACAGATCAGACGAACTATTAAAGTCATCACTTAATTGAATTTAATATTTAATACGAAGTATAAAAAATAGTTGGGTTTTTTTAGTTTATTTTATCACACTATTCGAGATCCTAATTGATCATTTTTATGCTAGTAAAAAATGCAGTTTTTTTAAATAGTTTGTTATTTTCAGGACTACCGTTTTAAAGTCACTTCCCCAACACTGCGTTTTAAGACTGATGTCTTTGTAAGTGGCCAATAAAAGACTTGAAAACCGAGGGAGAAACGAGGACAGAGAAGGCCGTCCTTGAAATGTCACTCGAACAAAGAGCCGCCCATCGTAAAGAACGAGGCTGTGATTGGCTCCTGACAAGGTCACTGTAAGTGATGTGTGAAAGACCGACACAAAGTGGAGGGACATGGAGTCACTTTTTTGCAAGTTGTACACATTCCTGTTGTGAATTAGTACTCGAAGCTCGCACAAAAAAGGACAGCTCACTACCTTGAAAAACAACAAATCTAGAAAGTGTAAGGAATCGAAAACATGATGAATGAGTGAGGAACGAGCATCAGAGTAGACCGTGCAGTATCGCTTCTGTTCGTGCGGAAACTAAATATAGAAAAAGAAGAATACACGGAACGATCAATACATATCATGAGCATGACACGCTCGACTTATTGAAGATGTAACTGAGACACTTTTCATTTTTGACTTTCTTCTGCAGCACACAAGAGAAGAGATTTTGAAGAACGTTGATAACCAATCGACACCGAACCCGTTGACTTCCATTGTATAAACACAATACCGAAATGTCTCCAAAACTATCTTCCACTAATGAAAAAGTCACATACAGATTGATGAATAAATCACGCATTTTTATTTTAGGAGAACTTTCCCTTCAAGATCCTGCTTCCGTGTTAAGACTGGGCATGAAAAGGGAAATTCAGTACAGTAAATCAATACTGTCGTGTAATTCAGATCTCTTCCTGAAGGGCCACGTCCTGCCCAGCTTTTAAAATCCAGCCTGTCATTATCCAGTAATCCAGAAGGCTTTTATTAGACGCCTTATTCGCATTTTAAACGCAGCAGGACGCTCTCAATGAACGGGATAGAAATACTAACATCAGAGCAGATGTGTGAAAGCATCTCTGTTGTGCCGTGTGCCGTTTTCTTTGGCCGGGGATGGAAGTGATCAACTTTCACACATGTGATTCATGTAATGCATCCGTTCCACTATCCTCTGTTAATACTTTTCGATGTGAAATATAGACTTCACAACGTTTGCCTGCAGGGTAAGCACATGAGTAGAAATGCTGCTTTTTAATAATCAGACAATGAGAGAAATCCATCATACGAATATAAATGGCATTTTCAATCAAATTTCTCTTCCAATGGAAACGCAGATCAAGAAATGTCAAGCAGACGGCGCACGTTGATCCGAACGTGATCGAAGCGTCCGTGTCTCTTAAGTTAGTTGTTGTACGTCATGAAGAAGCCGGCTGTCTTAGTTCAGCGGCGATTGATTTGTCCGGCCGTCGTATGTCGCGCGTGGCATTTCATTTGCGTGCGTGATGGAGGAGGCCTATCGCTTCGGTCTGAGACGATATTCCTGCCGTTGTCTCCACATTGATCAGGAGAATTGAAACAAGAAAACGATCGGCTTCAAACTCGCGTAACGTTATATCGATTAGATGAAAGAAATCGGCTTTGAGGATTCGTGATAATTGAGATGGAACGGTTTCAGGCGGTTCACAGATCTCACAAGTAAGCTTCATATTTCAGACACGTCTGATCTTCCGGCTTCAGGTTAAACTCTATCGACGGCTTTTTTGGCGTTATGTTGATCGCCACAGAAAAAAGTTGAAATTGGTGTCTCGGCAACACATTTACAGTGAGAGTATACAGGCTCCGTGAAGGTTCCTGAAGGTTTGGATTGTGGCCGACTCTATGATCTGCTTTACAGATGGTTACATCACGTTCATTTCTGGCATCCATGTGCGTATCGTACAAAAGTTACTGGCTTTGTTGCCATGACAACAAAGTCAAGGTTATAGACAAGGTCAATATCCCACTGGTTTCATGTTAACAGTATAGGTGTTTAGTGTTGTGAGCATTTTAACATCGTGTACTCTCGTTGAAAAGTGCATTACTGTAACTTTGATTTGTGTATTCTGAACACAACAATTCAAGGTAGAATGTATTCACGAGGACTTTCATCGCTGTACCTCTTTTTTTATACATCGTCGCTGTCCTTCTGAAACATCGCGTTACATACTGTGTTGTCAAAGTTGACAAGCACTTTTTTTAATACATTTTATTGGTTTGACATTTGGAAAACCCAGTGACAAACAAAGAATGACTAATAATAATGATTTATGCTTTTATTAAAATCACGAAATATGGAGATATGAGGTTTCAGAAGGACATCAGCTATATATTATTCATAATAAATCAAATATAATAAAGTATAATATCTAATAATTTGCAAGAACAGCATGTATTTTATATTTTTTATTAGACACCTACAGTAGTTGTGAAAAAGTGCTATAGAAATTCAGGATAATTCAGGAATCAGGACGGCTGGTGGTTTTCACGTTTCTGTTGTGGTTTTATTGTGCATCTTATCTGATGGCCGCAGGCTGCAGTTCCTCGCGCTCTGCATCTCAGATCTTCACCGTGTGTATCAGTGCATGGGAAAAATCAACAAGTGATCAGAGATAGGAGAACAGATCGCTGACTCGTGGCTTTCAATGTTCAGTTGTGTTGTGTTGTTCACTGTCAGACAGTCGCGTATCATCAGAGCGTGAAGGTTTGGCTCATGGCCTGACGTTTGGCCGGAGGTTGTAAACGTCCAGCTTCAGGCTGCTGCTGAAAACACACGGTGCAAAACGCCGCTGACTTATCGGAAGCAGGAGCTCAGGTCATCTGCAGATCTCAGGTGTCCCTGCGGTGAGACCAAGGGCTGCTGGTCGTCCTTTCGTCATTCGGCACAATGAACACAATGAAAGAGGAAGCTGAATGCTGAGCCTGAGGACGGGTCGAGCAGTTCATTACAGCGCTGTAAACGTCTTTAATGAGTGTTTGTGTGTCAAAGGCCCTCATTCAAAGCTCATCATCACCTGAACGACTCGGCATGCTGGGAAATAACTCTTCACGTGAACGTACGACACGTAAGTCTTCCTCTTCTCGGTGAGGCTGGCCGCCTGACTGAACATACAGTGTTAGGTCAAACACTGTAAATATATTAAACGCATGCATAGAGACGACTGACGGACACGGCGTTCCAGATTCATCCTCAGGGTTTGATGTTGTTCAGCTGACTGGTTTTCTTCGTATATCTAATACGATCTTTTGGTCGAGGGTTTTCTAGTTCTAGTTCTATATCTAGAGTTGGCAGCTTCTTGTCTAGCTACTTCTAATCCAGCTCGACTACAGTTTACCTTTTGAAAGATGCAATATGAGCCAATCCTTTTCCACCCGGTTTCAGCTTTTATCTTGTGCTTTCTGATATGCGTTTGTGTGTTGGGGGGTGACCTCTGACATAATGAGCTGTGTGTGAGATTGAATGGGACGTCAGGGTGGAAGGTGGCCTCCAGATGCCAGTCGGGAGGGTGTCTGTGGATTACATTGATCCTTTGAAACAACAGAGCGCCACATGCATTGTGAGGGAATTAATGAGTAACATGCCAACAATCTGCCCGTGTGTAGCGCTGAGCGGCGTTAGCACGCTTTAAATGACTTGTGCTGCACCTGCCCTCGGGGTCCGGAGAAGGATTTAGTCACGGTTTGTGCCGCATAGCAGCTTTCACTGCCGTAAACAAAAAAGAAGAGTTTATGAGGAAAAAAGTAGCATTTTTAAACAGTAAACACGTTGCATTACGGCAAAACAGATGGCAGAAATGCTAACTGCCACCCAGCTAGCAAAATATGTTCTAAGACGTAACTTAAAACATTCCTGTTAAGTTATAAAAACTGTTTCTGAATGGTTTTACCGTTCCACTAAAAATGTCAGAAAAACGTTTTTCTAACGTTTTTAGAACGTTTAGCAGTACGTTGATTAAATGCTCTTTTAACATCACTGCCAGATATTTGTCTTGAGAACTTTAAGAGAGTATTTCGAGAACATTCCCTGCCCTGATAGCACACTCCATCTGCAATACAGAGTTTGCTCATCTGCAATACGTCTCGGAGACGTCTGCTATCACATGTCACATAGACATCTAGAAGACGTCTGTCAGATGTTTAGGATTTAGAATGGATGCAAAACTGCTCTTTCTAAGATGTTTATTTTATATTGTGATGCCCACAGTATGTATGAAACATAGAAGGCCTGGTAACTGAGAAAATTTGATGTAGGTTTTTTTTTGGTGCTAAAGCGAAGTCCTAGTTGTCGATTTTATTTTTTAATATGTGAAAATAAAAACTAGGTTTGATGTAGGTTTTTTTTTGGTGCTAAAGCGAAGTCCTAGTTGTCGATTTTATTTTTTAATATGTGAAAATAAAAACTACTGACCACAAAATGTTATAATGAGCAAAAGTACTTACAAAGTTACTACAAGTAGCCTTTCCACGGCATTAATAACTGATTCTAATTAATCTTCCCAGTTAAAACGTGATTCATAATGAAATGCTCACAACATGCTGATTATTAATGCTATTAATATTATGAATATCTCTAATGCTAAATGTAGATACAAGATGTTATGGTTTATAATCAGTCACAAACCTGGTAAATAGCAAACAGTAAACTTACTGACCGATAAAAATACTTTATTACTGCTGCATTTTCGTTTACTGCAGTGTTACAGTAAGCTAAAAGTGTTCGTTGATTTACCAGCTCTTGGTGTGTGCAGATCTTCGGTGGGAGCGCTCGCGGAGCGGAAAATGAAGCACGTTTGGCGCTAAATTAAGATATAAGAGATAGCGGCAAAAGATGTCCCTGAGTGTACGTGATGTGCGCAGCTCAGTTATGTAGACGCGCTGCTCAATTTAAACTACAGAAATAGTCCGATGTTTTGAAACACAGGCCCGGATGAAACACAGCCGAGGCGAGGGAGAATTTCCCTCTGACAGCCAAGCTAGGTGAAAACCTGTCATCAGGTGGTGACTGGACTTTTGCTGCTTGTCAAGTGTGCGTCTTTTCACTACTTGGACTCGGCGCTGGAGAGCGAGTGTTGCCATCTTCCCCGCCCCGGGAGCGTTTAAATACACAAATATTTGTATCTGCTTTTCAGGTGGTTGACGCGACATGTTTTCCGACGCGTGCGTCCGCTGGTGGGAGTGTGCTCACCTGTGTCACCATTGGGGCGGAACTCCGCCGTGCGCGATACAGAGAGCAGAGGAGAGTTGTAAACGCGCGGCCACGTAAAGACAAACATGACATGGCATAATGCAAGTAAGATAAATAACATAAGGCTATTTAGTTTGTTTCATAATAGAACAAGGTATAGACCTGTTCAATAGGAAAGGTAACTTTAAATGACTTCCCTTGTGATCTGGCGCTATGTAGAAAATAAAATACATTTGTCCTTTTAGGGGGCGGGCTTAGGAGAAACGCTGGAAAAATTGTGCGATGCAAAAAACACCTCTACTTTAAAAGCAGTGTTCAAAAAGTTTTTAGTTTTCAAACTTCAAGGCAATAGGGTTAAACTGACACTACTTTTACTTTGAAGGGCGACGTAAACACACAAGCGGAGGTTATTGGATGTTGTAAGAATGTTTAAAGAGCAGCTGAAGACCTCTGCGCTTAGGTTCATTCTGTTGCGCTCTACCCTGCAGTTTCTCGACGCAAGAACACCTTACATTTGTGCGTCGTATTGCATTGCAGTTATTACGTTATATCGTATCATATTGAAATTAACAATTTGTATTTTCTTCTAACAAAGTTTACCTCAGGAATCTCAATGATCAAATTGCTTGTGTGATGCGCGCAAACGCCAATAAAGAACTTTGAGCACGTATGCCTTCTGAAGTCAGAGCACCGCAGCGACGTAAATTGGAAATGCGATTTGTGTCTAAAGGCTTTGATTCTTTCATCATAAAGTGAGCGTTGGAGAGAAACGGCATTATGAATATAAGTGGCTGTCTGTCAGGATTTATTGCCTGTGTTTGGCTCCGATGTGGATGTGGAGGACGTATTGAAAAGTCCCTTACATAGAGACAGTGTGTGAAAATGAAAGACCCGTCTCTCTCGCTGTCTCCCCCTCCCCCCAGGTCTCACGGCCCTCACCAAACCATAAAAGCCATTGAGAAATGAGAAGGGGAACCGTGGAACGGAGTATGAAATATTGAGAGCAGTTCTGATGTGAACTCGGCTGAAGAAAGCTTCTCCGGGATATTGCGAGTAATAACAAACAGCTCCATGCGATGAAGTCGCCGTAAGATCGCTTCAGAATTACACCTACGGCTTTCTTTTTAGTGAACGCTTTCTGACGGGTTATGAAAAGAACTTGATTTGTGAAGTGATGTCTTAAAACATGTTCTAGTATGAAATGCAGTTTTTCTCCTCGCGTAAAAAGGAGAATTACGAATCATGCTTTCTGTCGTTTGTTCATCTAGTGTAATATTTCTCTCTAGAGTTGAAAAGAAACGAGAATGTCATAGAAAAAAAACCCAATTCAAACGAAAGCTTGAAGTTTCGACTAGACTTTGGTCTGAACGAGTGTAAACAACACCTTGTGTTTAGGTGTAAATAGCGATATTCTTACACAAACAAAGTGAGAGTTGTGTAAAAAGAGCTCCGTTGACGCTCACTTTCACAATCAAAGTCCTGCAGCACATTCAGGTTTAGTGATGTGCTGCTGTTTGTGTTTTGTGCGATAGAAGCTCGCCGTCAGAAGTTGTCCTGTGGGGGCGGCCGCCAAACCCCTCGCCCTAATCAAGCCGCCCAGCCAGAGCATCGCCGTCTCTGTGGTGCCGGCCCAGACTCCCGTTTCCATGGTGACGGCACACATTAACGGACAAAAGACGCTGAGTTCTGAGACGCTCCAGACGTCCCCCATCAACCTCCAAACGCCCGCCGGACAAAACATCAGCCGCTCACAGGTACAACAACACAACAACCAACACTACAAAACCATCAGACACTCGCAAGTACAACAACACTACACAAACTTCAGACCCTCAAAGGTACGACAACACAACACTGAATATGAATATAATACCCTCAATCACATACTGAAAGAACATCAGTCCGACACGGCCTCCATCAACCTCACCACATGTGATCATAGTCATTTCACGCCATCGCGGAGCGACACGTAACACGTTCATCTGCTCAGGCTGGAAGTACAAAAATCTCACGCAACACACAAACTTCAGTCAGAGCAGATAACGTATTTAATCTGACGCAAGCCAATGTAAGACAGCGAGGGACTTCAGAATGTTTGACTGTTGTGTTCCTGCGTGTCGAGCCGACGAAACGTTAAAATCTTAACAAACGCAGGCAATGGTATTACGACGTAACGTTATTATGCCTTTAGTTATTTCTACGAAATCTTCCGCTGGCTTTCGTTTACGTCAAACGGATGTCGTCTACTCTGACTGGAGTGTATCTGCCAGGGCAGGACTTATAATAATAATAATACCAGAGTACTTCCCAACAGAGAGGACTCTTCATTCGCATGAGTAGTCGCCCCCCCCCGCTCCTTTCACTCCTCCTCTCCAGCCCCTCCCCCTCCGGGAGCGCCTGGATTGTTTTACTGCCTTTTATGGCTGTATTGTTTCAGAGATTTGAAGCTGTTTTCAGCTCCTCCAGCTGCTCACCGATTCGACTCTAAAAACACCCATCACACGGCAGGAGGACAGCCAATCACGGCCTTTCTCTCGTGTTGATGACTACGGGATGGGGGCGGACACATCTCGGGACCACCTGTCTAGTCATTTGGAACAGGATAATAAGGGGTTTGGGGTCCGCAGCATTATTTCACTTTCACAAGGTGCAGGTTTGTTTAGGCCCACTCCTAAGAAACCTGCTGAATCAATAGGCAATGAATGAAAAGTCTGTAAAATGGACAAAGTTCGCGTAATTGGATCATTGAATGTTTTATACGGCAATTTTTTTAATTGCGATTAGGGCTGTTCCTTGATTAATCGCGATTGATCGCATCCAGAAGAAAGTTTGAGTTTACGTAATATGTATGTCTGTGTACTGTGCGTATTAATTTTGTATTTATAAACACATACATTCATATATTTAAGAAAAATATAACACATTAAAATAGATAAATGTCTATATATAATTTTAATTATGTGCAAATATAAATATACACATGCAAGTATTTCCTACATATATACATGCACTGAAAAAAACAACAAGTAGGATTTACTTGAATTTTTTCGTGTTAAGTTGCATAACTTTTTTTTATTACACTTTATTTTAAAATGTTTTAAAAAAGTTATTTCACAGTTTTTTTAAATTGTGTGGCAAAACATGCACAATTTAGCGCAGAAAACATTAAGTAAATCCTACTAGTTGTATGTTTTTATAAATACAAAATAAATATGCACAGTACGCAGACATATATTATGTAAACACAAACTTTTATTCTGGCTGGTTTAATTAATCGTTAAACGTTCCTAATTGTGATTGAAGCTGTGTGTTGATAGATAAACCATTTTTGAAAATGAAGGCCTGATTGTTACAACTTTTAAAAATAAGACGAACATATTATGACCGTTTCATACCATTTTGACAGTTAAATCATGTAAACAAAGGCCCCAACGCAAGTTTGTAGATTTGATCTTTTATTATTTTTGTTTTATTGTATGAATAAAAAGTATGTGTATTTAATGAATAATACACCTTAATAATAGTTGTAAAATACATTTTAGCATACGAAACTGAAAACAAACCACATTGTAACAGATGAAGAGAATGGATGAGGCAACAGATTGAGTTAAAGAATTATGTTACTCGAGTCCATATACATGCAAGTCTGTTGCCCTTCCCCCTTACTTTTTTTCTTAAGATGTCTTGACCTTCTTAGAAGCGTCTCTTTTTACTGTTTCCCAGCGGAACGGTTCTTATTTCACCTGGAAACTCGAGAAGTTATGTTTCCAGGAATCTCTTGAATACGCTTAATCGCCTTTGTTGAAACGAAACAATTACTCCGAAAATTGCACTCGCACAAAACCTTTGCAGTTTGTGAAGTGTGTCAGAGTTAGTACTCGACTGACCGACTGTGTAAATGAATCTACAGTATGGCAAATACTGAATCGCGTCCATTATAACCAGCCGTCTAAAAGAAAACACAATGCATTTAAATACTGGTTGTATTTTGGGTGTGTGGGATTCTAATGATCTTTAGTATCTATCAAACCCTGTTTTCACATGTTGTTAAATCTGAAATACTATCCTCAAAGCCCAGAAATGTACATAAACAACAAAAAAGAAATAATAGCGTACATTACAACCTACAAACACTCTTGACTGTTTATATGCAATATTTAAATATTATAGATCTAGCCAATGCAAATTTTTATACACGAGGACCCAGGTGTTAATGTACAAAATGAAGTCGATTTTTAACAGCCCGGTGTTGAATGTCATGTCGGGCTGCTTTTATCACTTCCAAAACTGATTTGGGTACAGTTGGGTAACTGTTACAGTTGCCCTGATGTTCTGAGGTTCAGTGGGGCATTTATTGGGATAAACATCAAGTATACCCCCCCCCATGTGTAAAACACTATTCCACTGAAGACTGTGGCTATTTATCTGCTCACAGCGCCGCCATGTGGTGTAAACTGGTACTGGGCAACTGATGGGAGGGGGAAGTGTTGGAGGAGACCACAAAACATCATTTTTAACTGACAGCTGTTATGTGATGTCACTCTGTACATTGTTTTCTTAAACAGCTGTCAGACTGATCCCAGAGCAGCTGTTAACAGCCTCATTTAACACAAACAAAAGTTTAATGACCGTCTGCAACAAACCTTTGATCCTGAGGTCAACCTAAGGGTTGTGACCCCCACATGGCGTTGCCGATTATTTTTATTAACTGTCTTATTTATGGTGCTTTATTAATCATTCATTTTAGTGCAAAATAGTATCGTCAAAGCAATATTTTTGATAAACCGTTATAAGACATCCATCATTTGACAGGAAAGTAAGTCACGTGAAATACAGGATGCACTCTAAACTAAAAATAGGTGCTACTGTTTAAGTCTTGTTTTTGGCACAACAAGCCCAAAGCATCATGGGATTCCAGGGCAGGATGAGATGTGAGCTAATTCATCCTGCTGGACATGTTTCACTACGGCACTGTTTGGACTAGAAATCTAGCTGATTATTTACAGAACGCTTCACGATGTGTAGCGCCAAAATATTTGAAAACGTTGTAGTCCAGTTGAACAAGTTGTTGATATTTAGTTAGTTGGTCTATAGGTTGTTAGAAGTGAAAACGTTTTCTTATTATTACTTTAATTATCAAAAAATAAATGTGGGGTGCCACATTTTGTGTGTTGTTACCGCTAAAGTTTTAACTGTCTGTTTGTATGTTCTGCAGAAAACAACTGCAAATCACATATGAAATTAATATGAAATAAAATAGAACAAATGTAGTGTTACCAATAGAAACCATTATGTTTTCTCAATAAACGTCTTTATAGAGATGAACTATCTTCTCCATATAATCGTTCATGTTTTCAATCAAGTATCAAGAATACTACGGTAGCGATCGCCGGGGTGCTCTGTTCTGGTTTTAAATACTCGTACGGCATGTGTAACGTGCTGACGGGACGTTTACCGCAGACCTGCTGATTAATTCGGAGCTTTCCCAACATAAAGCAGAATAAAGGCGCTCAAGGTTACGGGATTCAGCAATTACTCAAATCACAGCCCTGACGGAGCAAGACATTTCATCTGAGCTGTTGTCATGGGAACAGGCTTGAGGCCGTGCCGCCTTCTCCCGTCAGCCTGCCATCACACAATAAACACAGATGAGTGAGAAAGAGAGAGAGCTCAATGTGTCGTCTTATACAAACCCCAGTCAGAGAACAGCTACACAATAGAAGTGGAGTTCACATTAACCCTTGAAGAGAACCGCCAAATACATCCGCACGGAACATCTGCAAGAGCGAGTTAAAGTGCGTTTACAACTGTTTATATTGTATATTGAGATACAGGAATTCTGATCTCTCACAGCGATAGCTCGATACGTGTTATCTTATTGTATTGCGTTAAATAAAAAGTCATTTATTTATGACCAAAGCATGCTGGGAAGAAGAAATATTTAGATGTTTAGTCAAGGTCAGACTTGTGCGTCATTCAGCTTAGCACTGAAATGCCTTCAATTTATAATTCAATGAAATAAAAAAACAGACCCACTCTGTTTTAGTCGAACTGCTGTGGATTAACATAAGAAAAAGCACGTTGTACTTACATTGAACATACGTGTTGATCATGGCAAGAGTCAAGAGTGTAATTATACACAGATAGTACAATATAACAACACACGTATAGACAATAGTGAGATTGCATTTCCCATAGTAAAGGTTCATTGTATTAATGACGCTGTAACCGCATAAAAAAATCATTCCAAGTTTTTATTTAATCAGCACGTCTAGATGTATTGTGGTCATTCCAGTCCAGTGTCTGTAGAATTAAAGTCAACAGACACATAAAGTCATCCAACAAGACTGTGAGAAAAATCCACGTTATTACATTTTTTTTAAACTTTTTCTAAACAAGTGTAGAACTATTACTGTTGTGTTGCTTAAAAGTGGATATGAACTTGTTTTCTGTGCCGTATTTCAGGTCTGACAAAATACAGATAATCTTTTCGGTTATTTTCAAGTGTTTCTTCGGTTTTCTTTTTCCGCGAATAAATGCAAAAAGAAACGATATTTTTATTTGATATTTGGGAGAAACATTGTTAGTAGTTCATAGGGGTGAAAATCGGACAATTCATCACGATACGATGCAGTATCGATTTTCTCCGCCAGCGATACAATATTTGCTGGTACCTCTGAATTTTTATACGATACCATTCGATTAATTTAATTGATATTTTGATATTACTTGTCTAGTTTACACAAGGAGTTACATTTTTATATAAACACAAATGCAACCAAAATATGTAAGATGAATTAAACTCTTTAAAAAGCGGCACACTCTAAATGGGACATTTACAACAATAAACTAACGAAAAAATACAGTTATACGGACGTGAGGAATGCGACAAGTGGCGAGTGTCAAAATAAAGGTACCTCAATATTGATATTTTACGCGAGGCATTGATGCATCATACCGTTAGAAATTTAATCGACGATATCAATGTATTATATCACCCCTAGTAGTGCACACAATAAAACAAAAATGAGCATTACACACCTAGAAATAGTACATTCAGAAAAAACTGAAAACAATTTTGAAATGGTCTCTTAATTTTTATTTGACCACGGTGCCAGAACATATACATAATTTCCCAGAATTCCCTAACTGGTTTGATGTTAATATTTACTTTTGTGAAGTTTTCTACAAACAAAATGGTGAAAAACTCCAGCTCGATCTCATTGATATGAATTCTTATCATGCAAAAACGCATTATTATTATTAAAAGATTAATGTTAGGTAACTGATGAAACTTGGCACACTTTTTGTCGCCACTTCTCTCTTTATTTGTACACTGTGGAAGTGATGTCATCGATTGCATGTGCCATTTAATATCTTAAACATGTTCAAAAGAGTTTAAGTGAGCATGACTGATAACGACGAAACAAATGGAATCTTAACACACTACACACCTTCATCTGCCGACTGTAAATGGAAGAACTGATTCACAGACATGAATCTGTTTGGTCACATTGCATAATCCAAAGCATGACCCTCTCTCTCTCTCTTTCTCAGATGTTGGGAGCCCTCACTGCGATCCCCATCAAGGTGCCTCACGTGAGCTGTCTTCAGAGGCTGGCGGGACACTCGCCCAGCGTGCTACCTCAGGTATCACACTGTTCTTAATGGACACGCATGAGTGTTTACACAACCGTTTGACATAACATCACATGATGCAAAGTGCCTCATTAATCTTTATTGGTATAGTCAGGGCTCGACTTTAACGCTTGTCCGCTTGTGAATGTTTTGTATGGGCAAGTGAGAGAGAATTTGAATTGCCCGACCGGACAAGTAACTTGGACAAAAAACAGTGCTACGAAAAAATCGGTCTGTGCTAAGAATAATAAGAAGTGCATTAGACAGAGCTGCGTGTTTGTGTGAATTGCGTTCTTCCTCTCCCCAAATTTTGTCACTACCGAAACACAATTATATATCATTTAATAAGAAGGATTATGTTTACATATTAAGATTTTGTTTAAATCTACTTTTCAAATATACGTATTTTTTTCTATTTTTAAGAAATGTTTTTACATGATAATCAATAACAGTTACAATTTTAACAATATTTCAAGTGTAATTTATGAGATTTGTTGTATTTTGAATTCAATCTTTTCTTTGTAAATCGAACTGATTTCAAAGTTAAGGATTAATTCGTTTTTATATGCATTGACCCAAGATCATAACATCTTAGTTGATAATTGAATATACTTTATTTTAGACAAAACTGTCGTGACACACACATTTTCAGTATTTTGGTATTGATCACGATATTTAATTTGCACAGCTAAAACAGACGTTCAACATTTTATGTTAATACAAATAACTGTGTTGCACATACACAGCCAGCACATACTGTATAGCAGACACATCTGACGATAAATATCTAATAGAAAACCTACAGCTCACATACTATATCACTACTAAAACATTCTAAAATACTAATGATTTGCATAACTGTACAGAGTTTTGTTTATTTCCCCAAATAAAGGATTAAATGTTCCTTTTCGTCACTACCGAAACCATTTTCGTCACTACCGAAACCATTTTTGTCATTACCGAAACAATGATACCCAGTGATATGTTTCAGTCATGATTGTTTGGTCACACAGATTTTCAGTCTTTTGAACACATTTACTTCAAAATGACCGACCTGCTCACCATGCAGCTACTAGAGAGAGGGACACAGTAATAATTCTTGATAAAAAATGTAGGGTTGTGGCTAAAATCAGTCTCAGCCAATGGACTAAAACATACACTGTTTCGATAGTGACATGAAAATCCGGGACACATTTTTTACGTAGTTTAATAATTAAAAAATATAACCTATCACATAATTGAATAACTATATGATGCAATTTACATGTGCTTTATTAATTGAAGAGTGATGCATCATGGGTAAATACTGAAACGGGTCATTAAATGTGAGCGGAAGTCAAAATAATTCGGAACAATTCGGAGTGTATACATGCGTCGTTAACAATTCATTAATCCAACACCCATCAACATGTTTTCGTCTCTGTAGGTTAGGCCAAAGACTCTTATTCCAGACAGCCTTCCCCACAGTCCATGTCGAGAGCAGCAGTCGGGCCAGACGCTGGCCGTGTCGCAGGGCATGGCTGTGATCAGCCCAAAGAGCCAGGGCGCATCTCTGCCAACTGCCAACAGCACCTTCCGCAATGAGAGACTGTCCAACAGGCAGGAGGAGAGTTCATCGACGCCAATGGCCGTGCCCGGCGTCTCCACGGCCAACCCCGGAGTGGCGTATGCCATCATCTCTGCGGCTTCGCCCGTGACTCACGGCGTGTTGGGAGTCACAGAGGCCATCAAGGTGCAGCCTCTGATCTTCAGCCCGGACAGCAAGGTCAGAATGTGCCCAGTTGTCTTGAGGTATCTGATGTGATGTGATCTGCTGTGTGAGACTACACGTTGCATATTAACCAGTAGGGATGCGCCGAAATGAAAATTCTTGGCCGAAGCCGAATAAAATGAAACACTTGGCCGAAGGCCGAACATGGTTGTTTGCATGTATTAACGTAGCCAATTTATTCACTATTGCATAAACTGAATGATCATATGTGCTTTTCAATATAATACAATTGAACTTAAAATATAAAATTGAGCAAACAAAGTCAATTCAAATAAAAATATTGAGCCCTCTCCCTTATTCAATGGACTAACTGACTGCGGAAGAATGTAATGTACTCTGTTCGCCTACAACAAAGTAGTTCATTAAAAAGTGCCATTCAACATAAGCCAACATCCATGCAAGCAATGCATGCTGAGACTGACTGACAGTTCACTTCTCTCTAAACTCCACCCACAAAAGCTGACTGACTGTTCTCTCAGAAGGTGCACTAGGGATGCACAGACATACAGTAGCTTGACATTCCAAGTTGTTTGGTACGGCGAACTGTGCGCACGCCACCACTGTGCGATGTCAGAGATTTTGAGAGTTGTGTGGCTTCGCTCCCGTCTGAAGTACAGTCTACCGGTAAAGACGCTTTCGTCTGGAAATGTACTCCCGTGTTGTGTCTTACGATATGTTTGTTATTTTCGGCCGAATAATTTCGGTTGCCGAACATTCGGTGCATCCCCATTAACCAGGAATGAATAACTAATGTAAGCACTGTGATGTTATAGGTTATAATCATCCAGCCACAGATTCCCAGCAGCTCTCCAGCCTCACAGACAGACAGTGCCGTACGTGAACCGAGCCCCGATCCCTCGACCCCAGCCAAAAAGACAGAAGAGGATCCAGAGGTACAGTACAAACTAGTGTAGTCCGTATCATTTCTGGATCACACCCAAAAACCTTCTACCAACGTTTTGCTAACATTTCCATTAAGCTGTAAAAATGTTATCTTTGTTTTTCTAAACGTTTCGGCAGGGCCGGCCCAAGCCTTTATAGGGCCCTGAGCAGAATTTGATTTGGGGTCCCCCTGTGCCCCAATACAGTCGACTATTATCAATGTTTGATTATTTGTACGCACACTTTTAACCTAACACACCCAATTCTATTTGTTGTAGATGTGTACGCACACTTTTAACCTAACACACCCAATTCTATTTGTTGTAGATGTGTTTGGGATGTAGGAATGTCATAAAAACAAGAACACATAAGCCTTGCATTACAAGTGTATTGTGATTGTCAAAACATTTGGTCATTTCATTACTTCCAATTTTAGGCGAACTGTCCGTTTAAAATTTTGAGCACAGACCAGACAAAGCTTGTGGAATTTATTGTTCAATGCATTTAAATAGATGCAAAGATTTCCTTTCAAAATTCATTTTTATTTTATTTTAACCACAACCTATAAGGTTTCCCCTTTTAAAGCCACACAGCCCTTGAGGATGATTTCATCTTTTTTATTTTGTGTATTTAGTGTAATTTTGAAACACAACACAGAAAAAATTGCGGGTACGGCCCTACGTGAGAAAATGGATGTGTGTCGTGAATATTTCACAAAAAAGCTGTAATTTCATGTGCTATTGGGGGCCCCCTAGTGGCGGCGAGGCCCTAAGCAGCCGCTTAGTTCGCTTATAGGGAGGGCCGGCTCTGCGTTTCGGTAACAATGTAAAAATAATGTTTTTGGACCTTAGTTTTTAAAACATTTAGCAATGCATGTAACGTTCAAATAAAATGCTCCGGTAATGTTACTGCGAGAACATTTTTGTTGGAAAGACGTTAAAAATATGTTTAATTTCACCGTATAATGTAACCGTAATGCGTCCGAATCAGAATCTGTGATGATGTTACCTGCCCGTTTCTTCACTCTGGAGTTGTACAAGTCCTGATGGTTGGGCAGGTTAACACCAATTATCCTTTCAGCTGTCCTAACGGTCCGCTGCAGTCTTCTTCTATCTGATCTGCTGGCTGACCCAAACCAAACACTTATAGAAGAGCACAGAACCGATTCAATGACAGCTGAGTAAAACTGTGTCATCCGTGCTTGTGGCAGGTTGAACCTTTTTAGTTGACGAAGAAACATATTAATGTATTCATTTCTCCACAGAAAATTGCCTTTATGGTGTCATTAGGTCTGGTGACGACAGAACATCTGGAGGGTGAGTGTGTGCCATGTGCTGTTAGTTGTTAATAAATTCCTTTTTCGGCATGAATTAGAGGTGTTTCGAAAAGCTTGAGATTTCAAAAGCTATTGTTTCATGAGTCCCTCTTAAAGAACTCCATTCCAGTCTACTGCAAGCTTTCAAATTTGAGCGAAACGTCACCTTAAAAACAAATGTTTGTGGTGCGCAATGGCAACGTTTGGAAAAACGACTGTTGGATTTGAAAGATTGCCGTGTGTTTTGTTTCAGAGATTCAGAGTAAAAGACAGGAGAGGAAACGACGCACTACAGCGAACCCTACGTACAGCGGCCTGTTCGAACCCGAGGTCTGTCTGTTTGTCCGTCAATGGCGCATAATTCTTTTAAATGTTACACAACTCGGGTCATTTGTAAACGTCTTGTATCTCACTTTTAGCGCAAACGCCTCGCCTCGCATTACCTGAACAGCGCGATGTTTCTGTCGGCAAAAGGTAAAGTTCATTTTGCTTCTCTCAGCAGCTGAGCTGGAAGTGAATTCATTTCAATTGTTTTTATTTTCAAATTCAATCGTGTTCCATTGTATTTGTTGTGTCCTCTTTACACTTTGCATTGTTGCGAAGCAGCTTTACGGAAATGAATACTGAAGGCTTTCACACATACACTATAGGGCTTGTCACACAGCGCTTAACCCCGGGTTATCTTCATTTTAAACCCTGCTTTTTAACCCTTTTGAAGCGGGGTTATCACCGCATTTTACCCGGGGTTATGAAACCCTGCTCCGAAGCATTGCAGGGCCAGACGTGTGCGGTGTGAAATGAAGCAGGGCTAGGTTACCGCTTAACCCCTGGTAAAATATAAGCAGTGTGATACAGATAACCCAGGATTCTGTTTACCTGGGGTTAAGAATAACCCGGGGTTAACCGTATCAAGTAGGAAAAGCCCTCATCTAAACACATTTCGATGTGCTTATTTCTTCAACCGAACACTTTGGTTGATTTCACCTTTTGCGTCTTTGTTTTACTCATGCATCAAAACTTAACATATGAAATCCACCATAATATTAATACATGACAACGATTTCACAACAAAATCACACAAGAAAACAAGCTGATGATGATGCTGGACATCGTCTTTGAATAGATGGTCCACTATTAAGTTTTTTGTTATTTTAGCTTTGGTGTGCTTTTGTTGATACTTTGACTAATCTAAACACAGACAGCGATGTGATGTTTAATGCTTTAAGCTGATAATTACCACACATCAGCATGTGTGTGATCACTGTGTAATAAACACTAACCAACTGTCTGCTTCACTCACACGCTAGACTCTGAGGAACTGGGTTGGAAGGTACGTCTGTAACGTCACCGCCGGTCTGTGTGTGTGCATGCGTGAATTCTGAACGTTTGTCGGTAACCGTGCTATCTCACATTCCTTCTTAAATGCTGCCATCTTCTGAACGGATCGTGTCATTTCCACAATGTCCTGGATATACCAGCCGGCTTGTGTGGTTGGCATCGGGGTGTTGTGTAGTGGTGGTGGTAACTCTAACTTTGCATATAACGGGCTTGTGGTTGTGTGACACACAGGAGGAGCTGCAGCATGATGATCACTGCGCAGTGTGTAAAGAAGATGGAGATCTTCAGCCGTGTCACACCTGCACCCGAGCGTACCACCCCGACTGCCTGCACCCCCCTCTCAAAACTGCCAGCAGGGCCATGTGGATGTGTCCCAAGTGCCAGAAGAAAGTACGTCACAACACACACCTCGACAACTGTGGAACCGTGTCGACTGAATTTGGAGGAATGTGCTCATCTTCAGTTTGTGTTTTGCAGGTTTTGAACAAAGAAAACTTGACGTGGCCACAGAACTTCATCCAGTCGTATGTGACGCACAAAACAGGTGCGCTCGCTATCGCAACCGCATTTCTTCACATTGTGCGATGCTAGATTAACGTGACGATGTGATGATTTTCCAGTGAGAGAGGAGGAGAGGAGGAAGCTCATGAGAAGAAACGGTGAACTGAAGAAAGAGTGTGAACATCTGAGCGAACAGGACCAAAGACTCGGCAACTCTCTGTCGGTAAGAGCTTCGCTAAAGTCTGACACCTGTTATCGAGTTGCTGATTCGCCGCGCTGACGCTAACATCCAGCAGAGATGAACGCAACCGTTTACACAACGAGCGCTCATGTCGTGAGGTTAAGCCGTGTGTGTGTGTGTGTGTGTGTGTGTGTGTGTGTGCGCTCAACAGAAATGCATGGAGCTGAAGGAGCGTCTCCTGAGTGAACAGCGGGACACGCAGGCCTCTCTGGAGCGCCTCAAGACTTTGATACGCCTCATCCAGCGCGACCAGATGATTCAATTCACCATGACGGCCACCACCACGGGAGCGTCGCTGCTCTCCCTGCCCTGGATCAAAGCCACGGGCGGCAGCACCAGCACCACGCCTCCATCTGTAGGCCCCGCCGCGGTACTGCACAAAACCCTGCTGCAACCGCAAGACAACAACTGACCCCAGACGCACACCAGATCACCAAACACATTCGTACTGAGACACGTTGTCTTCTGGTAACGCGAATGGGGGGAAGCGCAAAAGAAGTTATAATCGTCTTTCGATTCATGAGTATTTTTTAAAGCCAAACACGCACACAGTGCTCACAAGATTTTTTTTACTCACCGTTTTTGAATGGGTTATTTTTCTTGGCCTTACTGTATTTATGACTAGATCAAATGCCGTCGCAGATATATGAAATGAGCGTTCTACATAGCTAGAGGCGTTTTTGTTATGCTTTGCGTTTTTTACAGGGGGGTTCGGTGTTCGTGGGCGGGGTCTGTGGGTGGGAGGGTTACGGTAGTTGTAGTTGTCTTGGCAGGCGACGTACGAGACAGAGAGCACTGTACATTGATATATTTGAATAGATGGTTAGCATTTTCAGCAAACAGCGGTTGCCATAATAATTCAGGTTAAAGCGAGACGGACGAGCAGACGAACACGAAAGACAAATAAACAACAAGGAACTTTTTCAGTATTAATAGAGTTAAAAGAACAAAGTATTTACGATAACAACAGAATTTAGCCTTTTTAGTGGAGATTTGAGTATTTTCGTGCGGATGCCTGGGAATCATTTCAGACCAGTATTGGCGGGAGGGATCGTCGTTGTACATATATTTATGTTATTTTGGCTGTCCCAACAAAAAAAGCAAAAGGCCATTTAAGTTCTTTGAGTGCCTGATCCCATTATCCAAAAACTTTGATTTTGTTTGCCCACTTTATAAGATATGCCAAAAACCAGGAGCGGTTTTGTACCGTTGACGTTTCATCTCATCTCGCTTCCGTCTGTTTTTATTTTCCCTTACGTGTTGTTTGTTTTCTTTTTATGATCCTTCATTACGTCATGGACATCCACCACAGCTGCATTATTATTATTTCTATTTTTTAGAAGTAAACACTGCCTGATGAATATCATCAAGTCATATCAAAATGAGACCCTAGAACAATCCTTGAAATGGTACTTTGGAGATTTGAATGGTTTGTCTTCCGCTGCGTTTCAGTTCAAATGTTTGTTTAAAGAAACCACAACCCCTGACAGAGTCACAAACAAACAATTGCAACGGCACTGTCGTTCTTAGTCGATGAGATTTCATTCAATATTTAAAGAAACGAGTAACACCATTATCTGTTTATATCTTTAAGGGCTAACAAACTTCGATCAAACCACATCTGGAATAAATAACGAGTCTTCTTCCAGTCGAAAAGAAACATCTTTTGGGTTCAATGTCAGTTGAAGTCTGTGTATATAATCTAAGAAAATGCATTAAAAGATATTTTCACTGTAATACAATGCCGCATAATACAACATGCCGGAAACGACTGAACGCATTTGATCATAAACATCTTACTAAAAATTGATTCTTATGTTTGTCATGTGCAAGGACGCAATGACGTTCAGACTTTAATAAGCGTGACTTTAGTTTCTCGATGTAAAAAGACGTTACGGTGTGTTGTGTTATAAGGCGTTATAAACAGGCCGACCCTTATAATGCGTTATATATACAGACTTCATTAAAAGTGCTGTTGTTTTATGCATTGATTTTTTTACAAAAGCCCACAGAATGTCTCCTTCGGGTCCTGTATGATCAGAAAACGATTGTAACTGAATGCATATCATGTGTCGGACTGGTTTGTCACCTGCTAAATACTGAACAAAATCAGATGTGCCACTGCAACAAAAACAACAACAACACAATATCACTCGTCTCGTGTAAAGAAAATAAATGTACTTACCTACTTAAATGTACAAAACATTGATATTTAATAGGAATATTTTTGTTTATTTGATATTTAATAAGAATATTTTTGTTTATTTGCTATGTAATAGGTGTATTTTTGTTTATTTGATATTTAATAGGAATATGTTTGTTTATTTGATATTTAATAAGAGTATTTTTGTTTATTTGATATTTAATAGCAATATTTTTGTTTATTTCATATTTAATAAGAGTATTTTTGTTTATTTGATATTTAATAGGAATATTTTTGTTTATTTGATATTTAATAAGAGTATTTTTGTTTATTTCATATTTAATAGGAACATCTTTGTTTATTTCATATTTAATAAGAGTAGTTTTGTTTATTTTCATATTATCTCAAGTAAATTATGTATTCTTTTATTATTTGTATTTATTTTTTCTGTATTTATATTTGATTTCTAACTAGAAAACAAGACAGGAGGCAGGCAAACATGGCAGCCCCTCATTTTCAGTTTCGTAAAGAAATCTGCATATCATTTTCATTCACACGCTGTCACTCACCTTCCAGAAATCCTCTCCGGGAGAAACTGTGCTGTGCTTCTACAGATCTATTTTACTACACTCGACACTTGGTTGAACAAAAACAAAATCTATTCTTTTATCAATGAACAAATGAGGGAAGACACAGTGTTTTTTATGATTTGCTAATTATGCATTTTGACTTGGCTTACGACATGTGATGTGTACGTTTGCGACGGAGGAGCAGACGGCAAGACGAAGGATTTAAGACCGAGATGTCTTCATGACGTCTTTGGGCCGTGTTTGTCTTGTTCGCTCTGAAGGGGACTGTCCAGTGGATAGTACATATAGAAAAGTGTGTGTCTTATATATGCCAATGTAGTTTTTACATCATCTTATGATCTATTCAAGTCGAGTGGTGGACGTTGATCAATTGTAAAGAGTCTCACCTTTTTGTGCCCATTGAAAACTTGATTCATAATAAACAAGGAGAAATCCTGGAAAATGACGTACAATATGAAATGTGTGTTGTGTGATGAGACCAGAGCATCACAGTCCGGGTCAGTCCAGCAGGTGGCGCAAACGCACCACGCGTCACATATAACCTGTATTCTGCATTATTTGTTTTACTCTAGTAGTTGTTGAAAAACAGAGTTACGACACTCGATCTCGCAACCGTGTGGTCACGTGGTTCATGGAGCGCTCAATAGTTCCAAACAAATGCGTGCTGTCAACCTATTTGAATGGATTTTAGCGGGACAGACAACAACTATATTTGCATAAATTTTGCTAAATATATTAGCGCATTGTGTACACTGAATACTACGTTGACTACATTTACAGCAGCATGTCTGGGGAGTAATATGAATAAAAGATCAATGAATACAAGATATGTCCGCCAACTCGTTAAAATGTATAAACATGTTATTTCACCAAATGTGTTTGGGAGACATTGAAATGAATGGGCTTCAGTGCAGTGTTTGGAACTATAGGCCCCTTTTTTGCGAGTAAACACTGTGACGGGTTTTTGTGGGCGGAGCATAGGTGGAGGCAGAAAGATTCCCCCGGACGCTTTACTAACGCTAGCGAGGATGTTTTGATTAGCTTGTTTTTCTGACAATGACTGGAGAAAATCCAATTTATTTGAATGTGTACGGTCAGTACTGCCTGGGACTGTGAAAATGTGAACTTTAACGGAAGGAACCAATGTTTTTGTTTTGCAATTGCAGCAGGAATGTGTTAAAATATCAAATTGGAAACTGTATGCTGTCGATTGTGGCACTAAACAACACAACAAGATGATATTTTAATCTCCTTATGTTGCCGAATCTGTGCTGGTTTGTATTGGACGCCTCCAGTTTTCCCTTCGTTTTGACTCCGGTTAGCGCCGTGATGTAATGGTGACGTCGGCCGTAAAGGGGTCTATAGGGAGGCTCAAAGATGACGTATTTGTGTATGCAAAACCCGGAAGCGAGTTAGCATTTTAGGACTTCCGGTTCCATCGCATTTCAATGTCTATGGGTTTTTTGAATGGGTTTTTGGTAAATCACCCGAAATAAGGTCTGGTAAACAAAACCTCAAAATATTTTCACGTTCTATGACATAAAACACACCAATTATAACCCGCTTGTGATTTTTTAAAGCCTTATTGTGCTTAAAAATGGCGGTTGCTAACAAGTTGCTAAAAGTGACTACTTCCTTTGGCGGGGACGTTAGACGTCATCGCGCATATAAAGTTCACAAATAATGCAACATGGGCACAAATCTCTTCACGGAGTAATTACTCACCAGGGAACACATTTTTAATAAAGATTGAAAGAGTTGTCGGAGGCTTGGTGGTGGTGACGTTGATTTAGAGCGACCTTAAGTGTAGTCTGTTTATAGCATTGTGTTCGGCAGATTGTATTTCAGCTTCAAAAGTAACAAATGTGGTGTCAACTTGTAAACATTATCTTGATAAACAAAACGTGCAAGTGTCATAACCCTTTGTTAAACACAGAGGATATTTTTTGCCATTTTCCAAAAGTCTATGGGAAAAATGCATAGGCTTTCGATCGAGGGAACCCGTGCGCCGCTAACTTTCGGGTTGGCATACAAAAACACGTCATCTCTTTGGCTCCCTATTTGTCACTCCATGACACGAGTTACTTTCTGCATTCCATTCTTCCAACGGACGTCTATGCGAGTGTCGTAACTCTGTTTTTCAATGGCTCTGCAAGAAACAATAACGAAAATTAAATGTTAACAGAAATGACAACAAAACATAAAAAGCAACGTCGCTATATTAACGTTAATTTTTACATTTGAATATGTTCGATTCTAAAAATCATGATAATTTACCTTTAATTTTCACTTACATTGTATATTTAGTAACAAAACAGTCAAATTTACGCTCAATGTTGAGATCAAGTGCAAATTCAAATTAAATAAATGTAATGCAAAGGAATAAAAAAACAAAACATCAAACATATATGCATATTAACCACAAAGATTTCTTTGGATTGGTGAATAGTGAAGTGCAGTATTGTTTGTAACCCATGTCAACAGAGACAGCTGCTATTAGTGTGATGGTGATCTCAGATGTAAACGTTTAGTCTATAATCAGCACACTAGGCACTGGGTTGGGTCATTCCTCATGTATATTTAGTGCACTGTGGGAATTCAATTAAACTTCATGTTGTGCTCATGTAGTCCATGGGCACAGCACGACTCTTTATAAATACCAGCTTAAATAGTCTCAATCTATAGCGCAAATAACAATGTTTATAAAGAAATAAGAAGTAACAGTAATAATGAAGCTTTTTGTATTAATATGAAAGACGTTTTAAAATGTTGCCTTTTAATGTAAGATGATCCTTATGCATCACAATGTATGATCATTTAAAAAATCTCAAGCAAAAATCCTCAGTATGGATATAAAGTTACCGAGTATTTCTATCTTAACATCTCTTTCTATTCCAGCAGATGACGCTATTGCAGTACTACTGTATTAAAATATACCTCACTTAATATGCTTCATTATTTTGACTCTTCTTCAATTGGATTTGTGTAGGCTATGTAGTGGAGTGGGCTTGAAGACACACATAAGGTCGTGGAGTCCTTTCATCCAAATGACATGACGGTCAATCTGATCACCAGCGACAGGACACAATGCCCAGCAGATCAGACTGTGATAACATGCCCTTGTGTCGATGTTGTGAATGACCTCTGCGTGGAGGAGCCTGTAGCACGTAAACCTAAAGCAAAGACAGACCTTCCCTTATCGCTATTTGGTTCCATTTTGGTCTTTTATTTGGTTGGAATTTTTGCAAACAAAACAACGTTGTTGTGATAAAATAACATTCCCGGAATAATCAAACCTAAACTTAGTTCCCATATACATACGTATACAAAACGTTGTTTTTGCAACCATAAAAAAACGTTCCCAGAACGTTGCAGAGAGGTTTTTTATAACAAAAATCAAACGACATTCTTAGATTAAGAACATAACTTTCCAGGCTAACAAAAAGCACACCTTTAAAAAGCATTTGACTAACGTTCTGGCAACCAAAAATCTTGGGCTGGGAAGTTAGCGGGCGATCATTGATTCTCCCGCGCATGTCAAGGTCTACCAGTTTCACCTGTTCACGGCCTCATGTGTACTGTCCCCCCCACACAAGCGTCAATGCATCACACTTACCGCGCTGCTATACGATTGCATAAACATCTATTATTCTCCCCGGGTTATAAATGGAGAAAAGCGGTAAATTGGCGCAATCCATCATTTCAGTGCATTGAGATCTTGACCTTGGTTTGACATGGTTAGACCCAGAAAAAAAACAGAGCTGTGCTTCATATCAATTACTGCGGCATTTCCGTAATAAATCACTCGGAGGACGATGATCGTACAGTTCAGAGAAACTTCAAAAAGCATAAACGTGACTGGGATCGTGTGTTGGGAGGTACGTTATTGCACCACATCTCATGCTTTGATAATAAACAGTCAATCGCACAATTACCTGAAAATTATTTTTCTTGTAAATACAGTCGCTTAGACATTTGCGTCATACTTATAATGTCAAAATGTCATGGTCTTACTGTATATAACAGCATCACTCTAAACAAAAATGGTGCTATATAGCAGTAAAAGTGGTTCTTTGCTCGTAATCATGGGGAAGCTCGTTTCAGTGGTTCTTCGGCGGTTCTTTGGATGACTGAGGTGCTACATAGCACTAATAGTGGTTCCCCTATGATTACAAGCAAAGAACCACTTTTAATGCGCAGCACCATTTTTTGGGGAGTGTATCACATTGACACTGGTTCTTGGATATTTCTAATGTTGTCTAACGCAATGACATTCAGATATTTGTACATGTGACTTACATACATTTTTTAGAGCCATTGTTTGTTCAAACATCAAGTTCTCCTATCTAATTATCATTTACGTGATGTCTAAGTAAGTGGATCTCCATTTCAAAGAGTGGTTTATTCCGCTAAATTCATATTATTAGTCGCATTGAACACTGTATTCCCATATGTGACGGAGGTCTGATCAACTCCGAACTTCAGCATTGGGAAAGGGCATGAAAGTCATTTCAGGTGAGTTTTTTTGGTGTAAATAGTGTAGGTTGGGCATGGCCTAGGGATGCACGCTTGTTTGTGAAACTAATGGCAGACAAAACACACACCCATCAGTGCAAACACATCCGGGACACTTTGTGACCAAACACAACGTTACGACTTGTGGTTACAGCCACACCAAAAACACACTGAAACATTTGATAGAATAGAGAACAGCGAGAGATGAAGGTTGTGTGTTTCTCACACACTTTGTTTGATGATCAAACATGTTTTTTCCATCCCAAGGGACATTCAGTTGAAAAGCACTTTTCACAGGGTGCATTGTTACCATCGGCTTTTCAGAAAGCATTTGGAGCATGAAGAAAAAAATAGCTCAGAGAATGGCCAGAGATGATGACCACACGAGACAATCGACAAATATTCATAACAGATAAAACTGGGCTTTTTGTTCTTCTATGCATTTTTTGTTGTTGTATATATTAGAATAAAACACCCTATTCTCTCTTGTGGTCATTCCAGTCCAGCGTCTGTTGAATTTCGACCAAATCAAACCTCAGGAGTGACATAAAGTCATCCAACGGCAAAGTGAAAGACTGTGAGAAAAATCAAGGTGATCATGTTAAAAAAATAATTGTTGAACTTTTCCTAAACACATGTAGAAATAAAACTGTTGTGCTGCTTAAAAGTGAATCTGAACTTGTTTTCTTTGCAGTATTTGAGATCTGAAAAAATACACAGCATATTTTCTGTTATTTTCACCTGTTTCTCCAGTTTTCAGTTTCTTAAGATAAATGCAAATAAAAACGACATTGTTATTCAAAATTTGGTAGAAATGTTGTTAGTAGTTCACAGAATGAAACAAAAATGATCATTTTACCTAAACACATACCTAGAAAGAACATACATAGTTTTTGAATTTTGAATTTTTTTCAGTGGCTGTAGGTATGAATTCATGGCCCTTTTTTATTATCATAAACGCTAACATTGTTTTTCTTTACTGTAAAAAACGTAAAAACTGTAAAAAAAAAATAAAGAAGAAAAAACCCTGTAAAATAGCATTTTAAAATGAAATGTTTTTTATTCCACACTTGTACATTTGCATGTTCTCCATGCATGCTGCCTTTCAAAAATATGTGGAAATTCTGTGACCGTAAAATTACCGTAAACCGTAAAATTTTAACCGCATTTGTTGCACCCCTGTGGTGTTTGTTCAGAGCGATACCATATAGTGAATCCATGCTGATATAGTTGTCACATTTGTTTCCAGGGCGATGAGACGCACAGCTGCTTCCTCGTGTGTAAATGTGCAGTTGTAACACACTTCAGACAGCGTGATGTCTGCAGACTGAATCATAAGATGTTTTCTTCCGATATTCCACATGGATGATTTTCTGGTGACTGCCTGAGGTCAGACTGCATTTGTTGTCTGATATTTTCAAGCAGGAAATCGGGAGAGGTGGAATGTGGGATAATAGACTGCAACATTTAGAGTTGTGCCTTCTAAAAACACACAGACAAAGGAAGTTAAACGTGGTATGATGAGCATAAACGCTATTTCTCAGTGCTTTGGTAAATGTCACATTAGACTAATTCTGAAAAAAATCATTACATTGTAGGTTTATCGAGGAGATGCTTTTATTGAAAACAGCTTTTAAATGAGGTAAACAATAATTAGAACAAAACATTTCTTCAAGTTTAATGTATTTAACGTATTGGCAGCTTATGTAAAACTATCAAATCAACAAAAATGCTTGTGCCGTAAAGTTAGCTTGAGACATTAAACATGATGACACGTTATACTTCAGTCAGCTGACTGCTCATATGCTTATTACTGTTATTAAACATTTCATCCTCAGGCCAAAAAACTTAAATAAACAAACCAACATTGTCTTTCTCTGTGCTTTTTTCTGAACTATAATCCGTAGCATTAAAATCAGACAATCTGTTATTGAACGTGTTGTTAAATATTGTACTGCTGCACAAATAAACAAACACAATTGACAAAACCAAGCATGGTTCATCTGGGCTCAATAAAAAGTTTGAAATGTTCATAGCAATATTAAAATATACATTTGTGAATCTATTTTATGAGAAGTAAATACAACGTACAACAAAAGCACGCACATCAACTTGAAAAAGGGGTGTTCGACCAAAACAAATAATGTCAGAAAAACGTAGGAAAAGTCAATATTGATTCACATAAACATATTGATATTTTGGGAGCTTTGGTGCGTTGACTTTTCATAAGCTTTTCTGAATAAAATGAAACCTCAACTTTACCTGGAACTGAAATCAGGAGAACGGCTACAAAATATTACAACACCAGTCACAGTAAGGGGATGAATGATGTGGGCGGGGCTAATTATAGTGACGGATGCCTCAGACACACTGAATAATGTGGGCGGGGCTTGTTATTAAACACAGCTCACAAAGTGACCTTTTCTAAACCCGTTTGGGCCTCTTCATGTTTAGAGCGATAAAAAACGAGCGTGTCAATGTTGTTGTGAATGTTTTTGGAGTGTTGGGAGAAGAAAGTGAAACTTTTTCAAACCTGTATGACATGCTTACTTCCGCAGAACACAAAAGAAGATATTTTGAAAAAAGCTATTACCTGGACCCCATTCACTTGGATTGGTTTTGCATCCATACGAAAGAAGTGAATGGGGCCCATGCAACGTTCTTCAAAATATCTTCTTCTGTTCTGCGGAAAAAAGAAAGTCGTAAAGGTTTGAAATGACAAGAGGGTGAGTAAACGATGACAGAATTTTCATTTTTGGGGGTGAACTATCCCTTTAAGACCTCTGGCTGTGCTAGCCACGCTATAATATACATGGAAAATGAAAAAGATGCTGTAAACAACAAAACACGAAAACGGTATAGATGACCACAGTGTGTCAAAGACTGGTCATTATCTCGTGAATCGCTTTACATAAACAAGTACATTAAATGACGATTTACTGTGACCACATTATGAGAAAGATGTAATGTCGATTCTAAAAACGGTGTAAACCCGCCAGGACAGAAATAACCACTTTGGGCGGTTTGTGGGTGGAGAGAAAAGAGGAAGCGCTGGTCAACTGCCAAAGACGAGCTGATATCTCCTCAGCAGAGGAAAGTGGTGTGAGATGAAGTTCACGCTGGTCAGTGTACTGTGTGACAATCCGATGGAGGATTCTGCTCTTTTCAGGTGTCATCTGGACTGTGACACATTATTTGTACGGTCCAAAACGTCAACGAACTTTAAACGGGCCACTACATCTCTAACTTTTTGGGTCGTCTCGAGGGAGCGGTGGCCATGGAAACTTCTCTCGAGCCGCTCTGGTGAAACTCGCCTCAGTTCGGAAAGTTCTGTCAAGCACTGTTTGTGTTCTTCATCTACAATGTGTTGATTCTTTATATTATGAAGGACTAAAGGAGATTTGGATTTGTTTACCTTTGGTGTTTAGTCAGAATCGTTTCGCAGTTTCCGCTGGATCTGTCACTCAAGGTTAAGCTTTAAGGAGATGGTGGATGTGGTGTTTTAGGGCTTCAAAAACTTGAGCACCATTCATGTCAATACAAAGCTAAAAGAAGTCAGGATATGATTTAAAGGGGAGGTCTGATGTAGTTTAGGGTCTTTAAATTGAGTTAGTGAGTAGTATAGCTGCTTGAGCATAAACAACATCTGCCAAGTCGCAACACTCAAAGTTCACAGAACAGGAAGATATTTTCGTTAACAGAATTCACTTTTTAAAGACTACAATGAACGGCTCGTTGGGACTACAACAAACCTTTTCCTGGAATCCCCAAATGTACATTGACCCCGCCCCCTGGAACACAGATAGGGTAATGGGCGGGACATCTCAACACACACTCTAAGCAGTAGACCAATCACAAAAGACCGGCGCAGCTTGACCAATCAGAGCGTTTTGGAAGGAGGGACTTCATACTCAACAGCCTGTTGACTGACGGTGTAAAACACAGCTGAAATATGTCATATATAAAGCGTTTTTTTTTATTGAAACATAAACACCTATTGTTTAGCACATCAAAAACGTAATACAGACTTCGTAAATAGGCACAATAGGACCCCTTTAATATAACGCCCAGAAATGAAGTCATACACCGCTGAGATGACCCTAGAGTAAAATGATGACGGAATTTTCCTTCGTAGGTCGTTTCTTTAAAAGTGCTGTCTGTATTAATTTTACTGTATTAAATCAAAACAATACCTTAATATGTTTGTAGACGTTTAGGAAACATGCCAAGTTCATATATTGGTTTGTCCAAAAAACAACGCTATAGCCAGTTATGCTACTCTGAAATGTGCGTTCCGTGCCGGATTGTATGTTTTGGTTTTGGTCCGTGTGACCCCGCCCACTGACGGTTTACCCACTAGTGTATTTCCACAGCTCGGTTGCCAGTTGGCAATCACAGCATATTGCAGCAAACAAACGATCTGGGTCAGAGATAGCAGATTCCACCCTTTCAGGAACTATTACGTTACAAACTTAGAAAGAAGTACTATATTTTACAACTTACGAGGAGCCATAAACGATTTTATTACGGTTATTTAAACGAGACATCAATATGGCCCGCGAATGGGACCTGGAGGATGCAACCTCTGAAATGAACATCTTTCTGCTTTTCATTTCACCCGTATTCATCACTTGTGTCATCACTTGGGTCATATTGTGATATCACATATCTCTGACATGAAAGCGACCGCGGGGGATTGATGGCCATTTTGCACATGTTCTTCGGAGCCGTAGCTTCCGGAAACCTAGTGTTACCCTGTCATGCTAACGGAGTTTCCAGCCAACTCGAATGACTTCTGTGCTAAATGCAGCGCAGATCTGAAAGCGAGCGAGGAAACAGCAGGATAATGAAGCTGTTTTACAAAGCACTGAAGACTGAAGTCACACATTCAATCGAAAACCCACAGCCAATGTTCAATCAGTGAATATCAAACCTTGCTGGATCAATACAACCCTAGAGAAGCAAAATACATGTAGATATTCTCTACTATAAAGAACATTTGAATTCCCTCTATCAGGTCAATACAGATTAATAAAGAAAAACAAAATTAAATGAAATTATACAAAATAAAACCGTGGATTTTTATTTTTGTTAATAATAATATTATTAGACCATCTATTAAATAATAATACCCATTATAATTATTGATTTATAATATAATGTTTTATATTTTATTTATATTTTGCTTTCTCATATCAAGTGCTTCAGACAATATTTTCATGGAAATATTGTTATTGTTTCTAATTCATCGAATTAGTTGTTAACTGTATTACTCCACCCTTACTATTCGTATTTGGTAACACAAGATTTTGGGGTGGGAAAGCTGCAGAACAGACATATTTCCTCACATGTGGCTATACAGCAAGTCAAGTCAAAGCGTCTGTCTGCAATGTTGCAGTCGATCTGCCCTCGGTTCGTTTCCCACACAGCGCTTTCACTGCTCATGAGAGATTCCACAATATAAATAGTCTCTCGCACAGCTGATTCGGGCTGTAATGACTTCAGCTGTGTTTTACTGAGCTGTGTCGAGGACCACATGACCGGGGGACGGCAATGATATTTCAAGGTGATTCGTGGATGACTTCACGTTCGAAAATTTCCTGTTAATACTCATGGAAATACTCAAGATGTCAAACATACATCTTAAAGGGGTAATATGACACGGCTAAAACTAATATTATGGTTTGTTTAAGATGTAATGAAATGTGTATACAAGATTTGAGGTTTAAAAACGCTGTTTTTTCCACATACGGTGCATATTTGTATCTCCTCTTTGCCCCGCCTCTCTGAAACACACAGATTATTAACAAAGCTCATGGCTCTGAAAAGCGAGGTGTGCTATGATTGGCCAGTTCACCAGTGCGTAGTGATTGGTGGAATACTGCAAGCGTGTGAGGGAAATGTGACGCCTCTGACCATATTTGGAACATCGGGTTCATCTTCAATTGTAATGACAGGTCGCCCACCTTACTTGCGTCTACATTTGGGTGGTCTTAAGGGCTCAGCATACTATATTCGAAATGGAAAAACGACCATCTGTGATCTGATTTCGAACAAAATCTGGTCCAAACGACAATTCGTTTCACTAGTTCGCAGCAGCAAACCAAACAGAAGCCTCCGAGAAAGTTTGTGTTGGCCGGTAAACACCCTCGAGCCACCATTGGTCCATGGCCATTACGTAATAGGTGGGTGTGTTGTTTGTGTGTCACGTGCGCAGAGGCTATTTGGATACGTCATGTAAACCCCGCCTCCAGAAACAAAGGGGTGTTGGATTGTTCGAAAACACTATACCGTCTCTCAACGTTTTCGAGCTTCGTTTTACCCCCAAATGCAGAACGAAAGCACAATTCGCCTGGACTATACTGAGCCCTTTAATCAACTCATACCACCAACTGACGTAGATTCGCTGGGGTGTGGTTACACGAGGCGTTTCAGGCAGGTCTGGGTGAGCTTTCGCTTTTAGATAGAATGCTTCTTTTGTTCCCACACAATTTTTGCAATTTTACATGTCTAATACATGCATGGGCAACTTATAACACACCAAAGACACAGAAAAACACGTATTCGCGCCATATGACCCCTTTAAGAGAGTTTGGAAGGGTGGAGGTTGAGCTCCAAACCATGCCAACACAAAGAGCGCTTTCTATTAGCACGATTCAGCATGGTTGTCTAACCGTGCTTGTCTAAAATTCCGAGCCGAAGACAAATCGTGTTTGTAATCGTGCCGTGTCGAACCAAGCTCACGTTTAAACATGACTGTAACCGTTTCAGACAGAGATTTGAACGGTACGGCACGATGGTGGAAAAGCGCTCAAAATGTCGTAACTGTTTGCAACCTCATGTGACTTTTACAGATGTGATTGGTATTGTCATGGCTCTGCCCCATCTTGTCTTGCTTTTCTTGATCTTGTGGCAGAGCCATGGCAGAACCTCTTGTTTCATGTGGAGAGAGGCATTTTGACCCTTCTGGCCTTCTATATGCTCTGTCCAGGTCTCGTCATTGTTCCTGCCCTCTTGTTTCCTCGTTAGTGATAATTATTAGTTCATGCCCCGCACCTGTCCCCTCTTGATTTATCTCCCTATATATTGACCTCGTGTCTCTTGTCTTGTGCTGGTTCATTGTACTGTTGTGTTTGTGTCATCTGTGGTGAGAACCTGTGTTTTGTGTAGTCTAGTTTATTGTAGTTATATGTCAAGCGTTATTATTAGTCTAGTCTAGTTAGTCCTTGTTCCCGTTGCCCTGTTTTGTTATGTTACCCCCAGAGGGTGTTTGTTTTGTATTTATAGTTTATTAAATGTCTTGTTAACCCCTTACCCGCTGTCTGCGTCTGGGTCCTCTGTCCTTGTCCTCACCACCCACGTTCATGACAGGTATTGTTAGAATGGAGTCAACTGTGCATATTAAGTTGGAATATGAGAAAATATTTAACAGTGAGAAGAAGCAAGCAGAAACCTCTTCTTATTGGTTACTCTACACCAGTGGTTCCCAAAATTTTACCAATGGCGTACAATTCTCAAAGCGCCACTCGTAGAGATTTCAATGAGACTCTCTCGCTCAGAAACAGGCAGGTGCGCTGTGCTGGTGGCAGAGAATGGATGGCGAATCCAGGTGTTTGAATTGTCCGTCTCGGGAACGTACCTGCGCAACTGCGAGGACAGCTCATAACTGAACCATCATAAATATGCCAGCAGCAGAGCCGAACCAGCTACATCAGTTGATTCATCGATTTGTAAAGCGCAGAACTCGATGGATTTTATGCGAAGCAATAGCTGATTTAAAACTTCTTCGATGCGATGTGAGACAGTGTTGTCTGATGATGGCATCTTCTTTATTGTTTTTTTGGCTTTTTGCCCAAGCATAATACCCGCAATATCAGCTGCAGCAGGCAGAATTAAGTATGGGATTTGCCCGCCTGAGCCACTCTGTAACTCACCATGTAGGATGCTTCCAGTCCTTTCCCCTACTACTCCCGAGTTATCTTAACTGTCTTTTCGAAATGCAGCCGAAATGCTGTTGGACGGGCCCGGGGTGAAGTCAGAGGACTGTGGATCATCCGAGCTGCTGTGACTCGATTTTCTTTCCGTGGCTGCGGGCCTAAATCTTTGCAGCCACTTATCCATTTTAACTTTACAAGCAGTTGTTGCTTCGTTCCAAGCCGCGTGCAGTCGAATTACTGTGAATGCGGTAAGTAAAGACGTGCGCTTAAGCGTGACACTTGAGTGGACGCATATTTATTGGATGTCATGAATTTGACCTTTTATGGCACTACCTGACTACTATTTTGCTGTGTGTACACTAGAGATTGAGCTTGTGAGAAAAGCATGCCTGGTTGAATGTCAGGTGCGTAATAATTAAGTAAACAGTACATTTCAGCATTTTGTGCACGTACCCCCTCCGTCACCTGGCGTACCCCAGTTTAGGAACCACTGCTCTATACTTAACTCACTATTGGGTGAATATTACATCACCTAATTAATATTCATGAGTCAGTTGTGAAAATTAACATTTCTAACCATCGTCAGTGGCTTTGTAACGATTTGCCAGTGGTGTAAAGTATTGGAGTAAATGTACTTAGTTACTTTACTTAAGTATCTGTTTGGCTACTTTGTAGTTGTACTGAGTATTAAAGATATTAGCAACTTTTACTCTCTACTTAACTACATTTTTGAACAAGTATATGTACTCTTTACTCCACTACATTTGTAATGACTAATGCAATTACACATTACATTTTGCATGACACCTATCTTATAATTAATATTGCCATTTACAGGGCAATGAAGGTACTACAATCTTGTGGATTTTGCTCTAACTTACAAAAACTTGTCAACATGGCTTCTTTATATGAATATGAGTGCAGTATCAGGTAGATGTCAATCGCTGGCGGTTTATACACGGTTAGCCCTTACCCGCTATTTCTACAGTAATATATTGGCAACACTCTTGCCAGCTAGTTACTGTAGGTCACACATCTACAAAAGCTCTTATTTTTAAAACTAACTCTTCCTAAATGTGCTCTAAACATGTTTGCTCAAAATTTGACCATGTGGTGGGACTATTGCCATGAAGTGATGTAAACCAGTAAAAAGAATGTATAGTATTTCAATTTTCAAAAGTGCTCTCACACTATATAGACAAAATATTAACCTATAGAATGAGTCGGACACAGAGAAATGAACAATTCACATATGAATCTCAACAATGGTGACAATCAACTGAACAGCTTCATGCTGCAATGCATGCTGGGTACATAGTACAAAACTCATTCATGATTGTTTGTCACCATTGATGAGGTTTGTATGTCAAGTGTCTAACTGTGTCTCAATTGCAAAGAAAGATTTTCTGACAGAGATCTTTCCATTATAACATGTAATCACTTTACCAAACATATCTTAATAAATCTTAAATGCTATATTATTATTATTTAATGATTGAATTCTTTCAGATGTATCTTCAGTTACTAAGCAAACATAAAGTTGCGGTTCCTGTAAAGTCCCTTTCAGTGTTATTGTATAAGTGTACATTTTAAAGCTACAAGAAAGTCAAAGAGTCCAACCAAAGCAAACACTGATCGCCATAATGGTGACTTAAAACATAATTGAACCACTATGAACTAGAGTTCAATCTCAATAAGATCTTACACAGATGACAGAAATAAAGTGAAAGTGGTGTCTGTAATATGTGAAGATGTTATTGATGTTTGTGTTTAATTCTCCTCTGGTGAAATCTTGACAGATTTATTGTGTTCATCTGTTATTTACACTTGTTCATCTAAGACTGTGTGACTTAAGTGCGTTAATAGATTCTTTATTAATGTATCTTCAAACAGCCATTGCAGTAGTTTACTGTAAAACACCTACAGTAACTAGCAGGCAACAGTGTTGCCAATACAGTATATTACTGTAGAAATGGCAGGTAAGGGCTAACAGTGTATGTGAAATGAGGACATGACTGCAGCTGGCCATGAGGCCCAAACCAGCATGTCCAGTGCAAAAAGGCTTTGACTTTTTGATTTTACTTAACATTACTTTATTTATCCGTTATATTGAAGAGACCTTTTTGAAGGAGTTTGGTTTACTTATGAGCAGTTGAGCTTAAATGAGACTTGGGTGTTTGTAATAGACGTACAGTAGGTTATGATGTCGGCCATGATTTGTTGCAATTTTGAGGTGTTCAGTCTTATTATGATTTAAGAAAATAAATGCGATTGCTCTCCTCACAAATCGACTGTTTCTAGTTTTTCCACTGACATGTTGAGGACTAGTGCTTCTTTGAGCCTACATTCAGTATGAGTAAAATACTCAAGTACTGTTCAAATCAGATACTCGAAGACTTTTACTCAAGTCGTTTTGGAATTGGTGACTTGTAACTTGTAATGGAGTAATTTTCACTGCAAGGTATCTGTACTTTTACTTAAGTATGGTTTTCAGGTACTCTTTAACCTTGCGTGATTTGCATGTCATCTAAATTTTCTTTAGCTGAAGGAAATTGGGAATTGATTTACTTTAACTTACTGTGCGTATTGTGTTACGTTTTATACATAAATGGAATAATACACAACTCACCAATGAACAGAGATACATTCGTCATATTTTAACAGCATATAACTATAGGTAAACATTTTTGTAGTAAGTCTTGTTCAAGCTAATGTGTTCGGAGAAACTATCAGGTTATTTCAGACCGCTCATTGTTCTGATAATGGTTTTATGGGTGCTAGTTCATAAAGACTAATCTTATGAACAGGTTGCGTTGCGTTGCGTTGCGTTGGCTCTGTCTGACTCTATCAGGTATCACGGGACACAACGATAGGACACAGAGGCGATAAGAGACGGAACCAGTTACAGGAACCAGAGATAAAGATGAGAATGGTGCTTCCCTTTGTCTTCTGCCTGCTCATTGACCTTCTCGTTCAAAATGGAACCAAGACATTTGTGGATGGTCTGGGTCTAGATTCGGAATAAAATGCTGATGTACGTGATAGATCTATTAATAGTGAGACGGGCCAAAAGTCCACAGGGATCTCCTCTGGAGAACCATAGAGGAGTGGCCGCGATCGTTTTCCACATGTTTTTAGATTGTGTGATCCCGAATCTAAGCAAAAGTGACACGTTAATGAAAATATGCTCCTTGTCCATCACAAAGAAATCTGTCTGTGACATTTTTAAATGTTGCTGGTTCAGCCGTCTGGTGATATTGCTCTCTGGCTTGATGCCCGTGTCCCTGCGGTTTAAGCTCAAATAGGTTCAGTCTCAGAGGTCTCCATTTCTTTGCACGCTCTGGCTGCATGACGCAATATATTTCTGGTCTCGGCCTCATGGAAATTTCCATAGGGCAAGCTGTTAAAGTTCTCCAGCGTATCTCCGGCAGAGTCCTACAGGAGGTTTGTGGAAAGTTCCACATTGGGTTGTCCGTGGCAGTCGTACGTGAACCTTGATGGATGGTCTTTGACCTCCGTGTAGTTTAACAGCCGTGACCCGCACCACTATGCTGATGAGATTGCTTCTTCTCAACGGAGAAGCCAGAAGGTTTATTTGCTCAATACATTTTTTACGGCCTTAAGTAAAACTTGGCATGTTCATGTCACTATTGATGTGGTAAAGGTTAAGTGTGTGAGGAGATGCCCATCATTCTTGGATAAATGATATATGTCTGACAGCAGAACCCATTCACACTCACATGTCATACACATCCACAGTTCGGCGGCTTTCCAGAACATTGTTGGATTATTTCCAGCTCATTTTTAACTCCAAATTAATATTAAATATTACAACGCATAACGAAAATTATATACTGTTATGTCAATTTTGAAGTATTTATAGATAGCATTTTTTTTCCATTTGTAAGATACATTTACTATAAAAAAACATTTTTGTGTTTGAATATTCCATAAAAATGTTCAAATGAAAAGCATAATAAACAAAACATTTTTTTTCTTTTTTAATTAAAAAAATATAATTATGTGACTTAAACATGTTCTTGAAAGGTTTTTTAATTTACATCATTCATTGAATTCATACAGGCCAAACATGGTATAAAGGATCTGATACACTTTTTTCCTCACAATTTTATAAACCAATTATTGATTAAAAATCTACTGTATATCACCTTGAAACAATGTACGTCATCAACATTTTATGAATCAAATGGACATTGTCTTGCATCATTTTTCATACATGTACAGTAAATAAAGTTGGAATCATTTTGGGTTGACTAGTGTGTGTCTAGATATGACAGTACATAATATAATATGTAATCATAAAATTAAAAACTAGTGGATACTTTCAAGACTGTAAAATGATATAGTATAAAATAACATTTCATGAAATAACAGTTTGCATTTGTTAAAGATTTTGAAAACTACACATTTCCATAATTCTATTTGTGTGTGTTTTATATTTAAATATTAACAATAATTAATAATAATAAAAATGTATTAGTCAGGTACGGGCCCATATGCAAAAACGTTTAACGGGCCACCTCCGTCTGTTCGCGACCGTATTGCGCATTACTGGACATGGGTTGTTTACTCAGGTTTGTTATTTAAATGTTGATGTGCGTCAATCGCGCTCAAATAGTACTGGCAGACCCCAAGGGAGCGCAAACTCCCAAGCGCCAGAAAGAGGGAAAAAGCGACACAGCCAGAGTTTTGCACGTGTTTTTACACGCGACATGTGAACAGCCCTAACATTTCTATGATAAAACAGTTATCAATCATTAAACATTTAGCTACCTTATCGCGCTGGCGCTTTCACAGTTAAAGCGGACCTTAACCTCGGCTTCTGTCCGTAGGAAATCCCGCCTTCCTTCATTTGTTTGGCCACCTCCCGTTTCACCGGAAGAACCCTAGGACGTTTCCGAATGGGGAGACTCAAAGCAGAGAGAAGAGAAATTTGGTAAGAAAATTGTTCAATTTAGCAGATGCTGTACATTGCAGCACACCGCAGTGGTATATAGAAGAGGCTTTCTATGTATTGGAATGTTACAACGACATGTAAGCTTATAAAAGTATCATTTCAAATACATTAGAACAGCACTTCAATATACAACTGCTGTGTGCCAACTGAGAACTCCATCAAATCTCCTGAACTATAAAAAAGCAACCTATGAGGATAACCTTGTCTCCCAGTACCTGTTGTCTGAATCTTTTGGGTCTGAGAATGAGACCAGTGTACCATCTTCATCAGAATCCATGGTGTCTCCTCATAGTCCTAACGCCAAACATGGGGTTTTCCAGCACTCTTAGGGTCTGGATGCCATCTGCTCGCATCTCATATCATAAAAACCTTGGAATGGCTACAGCTGTGTGTCTGAAACCTGAGGCAACTGCCTAGTCAGTTGACGCATCCTCAATAGAAAGCTTTCAACGCACCAAAACGTCATGTCTGGATGATCCAGAGCAGTTTCAAGAGAACCTCGCTTCTATTCATAACCAAGCATTTTAGCACACTTAGGTAGATGACTAACTGGATTTGTACATTTTCAGAAAGAATTCAAGAGCTCCAGACCCTGAAGAGTTTAACTAGTGGGGTGTGGCAGGTGCTTCAACCTGCTCCAACCTCAAACACCATTCTGTCCTTCAGGGGTTTGCTTTATCGCCAAACCTGCATCCTCTTCTGGATCCTGGTCAGTTATTCGTGAGGCCATGCCTTGGCCTGAAATACCTCGGGGAAACTCTCCTGTTTGTTCCTGAACTGCTGGTGTATCCGCTTCAAAGGCTACCTGCGAATCGTCAGTTACCACCTCCACTACTGTAAAGCAATGTTTTGTGCATGTCATGACGTTTCAACACGGATTAAACTCGGAAGGGTTCGAGGTGGCTCAGAATTCGGCACCTCAGCAGGCAGCAGCTCATGAATGCCTGTCACTTAAAGCACGTTGTATTTCAATCCAACAGTAGAAGACGTTTGGCCGGTACGCCACTCGCTATACTTAGAAGAGTGACCGCATGCGCACCTGTTACAGCGCTGTCAACACGCGCACATCTCCGGATAAACCGTGACCTGGGAGCTGTTTATTGATTCACGGGAAAACAAATCTTGTTTACAGTGGAACTGTATCGGATAAGAGCTCGCACAATCATGCACAGTGTATATGGTGTCTATACCGCTTGCATGGCTTTTCACGGTTGTGTTGTGTTGCATGGGATGGGTCATAGCCATGGGTGACCTGTGTGTCAATCGTTGCCGTGATTTACATTCTTTCCCTACAAACAATGGGTCGATGGGAATGTTGTTCCAGGAACATGACATATCCATAATGTAATAGGCTTCTCACGTCAAAGTACTTTACAAAATAAGAACGCGGTAATGTGTACGAGACTGTTAGCTCTTAACACCATCACAAACACTTAGAGATGTGATTCTAGGGAATTCATTGGTCATGCATCCTATTGGGTTCGGGGTATATTTATGTCATATGTTGATAAACATCGATTGCAATAAAAAATTCGTATTTGGCTATTATTTGGTATCTAAATCTCATTTGTAAGTTTAGTGCTGTTATACTTTGGTGTATATCATAAGCATCTACTAATGAGAAAAGAAAGTAATGGCGCGTTCAGGTTGTGTTTGAAAAAACGCATTTACAAATGCAGAAATGGATTTTTCATTTTCGGTGGCTGGTCAATTTAACAATCCCAGTCAAAGAGAACGACTTTGTCACAAATTGTTTTTGTGAAGTCTGACATTCTGTAATTAATGTAGCCTGTACACAAGAACTGAGAAGATGTCAGAACGCACCGATAATTTGGTATGATCTGACGGACTTGAGCGATTAAACTACATTTCCCATAATTCTCTGCAGCAGCATTAGAATGCTAAAATATATCAATTGATCTAATGCTCGTCGTTTGTTTTTCAATTTCAAACATAAACAATATGAAATTGCACATGCCGTCGTAATTGCGAATGTCCGAACTTGTGAATACGAACTACACAGGAAGACGTACATGTGCCATGAAGCGCTTTACTCCTGTTTCTCTCAAACCCTCTGTTGATGTGCTAATATTGAAAAAAAATGACTAAGAAAATGTTTTTAATCAGGGTCGTGCATCCTTTTAGACTTTAGGAGAGAATGCATTAGGTCAAATGTGTGCGATAAGAGGGTACATACAGAACATTGACATACAGTCTTATTCAGTGTACGAGATAAATTGTTCTATTTTTACCCTAACTTTCGTTATTGTGCATCCTGTCAAATAACATAACCGTCAAATTCAAAGAAGCAAATCTATAAAAGAAACAGGTCTTGACCGGCAGACCCAGAAATATTCAATATCGTTTAACAAACTTTCTCTCTCTGTGGCTTTAGAAAAGGCTTTATGTTTCAGCCGGCATCCTGTCGGAGACGACAAACCAAGGGCAAGCGAAAGGTAAGAAGAAGCTGGAGATAAGAAAGAAGAAAGAAGTGCTATGCTGTAGATATCTCCTTCACAGGAACCTGTACACTTGATGCACGCTCAATCTTGATCTCTGCAGAGCTCAATATTCTGTAATCAAGACTCCATGATGTTCTACTCAATGTGACTTCTGGATGAGGACGGACTGCACATCCCCTGTGACTCACACCATTTCCATGAAGACCATAAATTCAAAGCAGATGGGAAATATTTGTGAACATCAAGGTCTTTTTGCTGTCTATAAAGTCAAATCAGACCATAAAACAACGGCTTCGTCTTTCATAAATGTTCCGCAAAGTTTGTGATAACCAAACATCCGCGTTCCTCTGGTTACTGATCAACGTTTTATTGACGTCTGTTACAGAGGAGTCTTGACACCTGCTTCTCAAGTTAACAGGAAACATTCTCAGAACTTTGGAAAAGATTTTCTAAAATAAAAAATGTACTCGCAGTAACATTAAAAGAGCATCGTGTGGCTTGCTAAACGGTTTTAAAACATCATTCTTACAGTTTTTTAGTAGAACTTCTGAAAGAACGTTTTCACAACGTTATAAAAATGTTAGAACAACGTCCCTAGAATATTTTTTGTGTGCTGAAGTCCTGGTGACCTTTTGGATTCTTTATCCCTGAATTTAGCCATTAGATAAAATGGCGAGGACCCCATTATGGGACGTTTTTAAAAAAAAGACACAAATTGGGTAAAATAGTTTCAGAATTCTAGTTTTCTTTTAGGTTGTTCTGAATGTACATTGTTCATACTTTTAATACGAGCTGGGAGGTTCACAAAGATCTAACTGAACGTCAAACGCGCTTTCTCGCGATCCATTATTATCAAGGAGGTGGCTTTTGAGTACATTAGCTTGGAAAGCGGGGAGAGCCTAACCCTTGACCCCAGATCAATGCATTATGAGGTCAGTGAAAGCAGAACACAGCTGACCGTCCCTCCTGAGGGGACTAATCTCTGAATGATCACTACTACACTAACACAAAGCCTGATGATGCTTCAAGCTGATTCTACAATACGATACCTAATTTTGAGTTTCTCTCATCTCTGAGATCCAGAATACACATTGGATTAATCTCTCGCCGGACTTGAGAAATATCGACACTGAATATGAGTTGAGATGCAGTGAATTTTTGGTGTATTACCAAAATACAGTATTTAGGAACAAGATACTCAAAATATTAGTTTTATATGCTTTATGAATGGCCAATAGGGAATAAAATTAAGCGCTATATCAATAAAATTGCATTGAATTGAATGTCTCTTCTGTTCAGCAATAGTCTTGAGGTTATACCCATCTGGAGGTTTGTATTATTAAACATTCGGTTTTGCGTTCTTCTAGTGTGTATGTAGGCCACGCATGATATTTACAATAAGACATTATCACCATTTCTCCAGGATGTACTTTACTGTAATGACGTTAATGCAATAAATAGCTTTAGGTAGTTCGGGTTTCTACTGATAAAATAAGATAAGATAAACGATGACCAATGTAGCTTCATCTCTGGTTAACTTTATCAGAGAAAACACACAGCATCAAGGTCACACACCAGGAACATACGAGAGAAGATATCAACGAGAAACGATGGAAGTGTCGTTTTAGACGCGAACATCTGCTTGTTACTGTACGTGTGTGTTCATCTGGACTGCGTTAATATTTGCTCATCTGCAATGCATCTCTACCACGTTCTTCAATATGGTTGTCAATATGTTTCTATAATTTCATTAGTATAAAATTGGTTTTGTCTTCCTTCGTTTAGTTAGTGTGTTTGTCACATTGATACACAGGATACAACTTGCAGTGAAATATAGGTCTGGTCAGCTTTTCATACAAATATATGTATTTTTATCATTTCATCTCCCACATGTAATTCCAAAGCTGCATGACTTTCTTTCTTTATCACAATATCTTTACAAAGGAAGATATTTTGAAGAACGGTGGTCGCTAAACAACATCGAACCCCATTGAAAAAATCACAGCTTTGATGTAGCTTCCCCCAGATTTATATCTGCGTCCATTTCAATTGCAATGTCACGTTTGTCAGATTGCTAATGAAGAACGGCCATCGAAATATAATGCTGCGATGTATAATTTCTCAGTGAGGCATGTGAATACTGACAGTTTTACATGACAGTGATTTATGAAGTCTGTCTCGTGTGTGCCGTATAGATCTCCCCTGACGACGAGAGGCTGAGGACACCCAGTCTTCCATATGCACCAAACCGCCACGGAGACTCTTTTCTTCCCGGCTTGGCCGCCATCCACCTCCAGTGGATCTCGCCAGACGCCCTCCGGTCTCCCGTTACAACCTTTGCTCTGACCTAAATCTGATCTGTCCGTCACAAAAATAGACCGAAGGAAGTCAGGGAAGTCCTTGTTTACCTCCGAACCTTCTCAAGATCTCCACTTCCTGAATGTCATTTACGATTTCCCCAACAAAACGACAATTCCATGTACGCTGTGTTTCGTCACAGAATGCGGGTGGTGACATTGTGAAATATCTTCATGAAGAAGAACGACATTTGGACGAACGGAAATTTTTCTTTTGGGCTGAACCGTCTCTTTAATTGGATGAATTGAGGCCATCGCCGATTGGTGATGGTGTATCTCCTCGTTTAATGGTCAGATCAAATCTGAGAGGCCAATCACCTCTGTGCCCAGAGACAGAAGCAGTGCTGTTACCAAGGTTACAAGAACAGTGTTTCAGAATGAAAATAGCAGTTTGCTTACGTAGTTTTGGAGTTGTCTGCAAGCGCAGAGCGTCATTAATAACCTGTCATTGGTGTGCTAGGCATGATGGGAAAGCGGTGAGGAGATATGCTGCGTGACGGGGGTCAACCAATGTACCTTCCTCCTGCTATTGATTCATGAAGAAACGTCCTCAGCGGAGCACATGAATAAAACCATGATACAATATGCTGCCTATTATTATATTGTTTCATCTGCGTTTGTTAATTATAAAGGAGATGTGCAATCGTTTGTGTTAAAACACCTTTCCAAGTACAAGTGAGTGGATTTTAGGTTGATTTTATGTGCCAACTTTGACTAATGTTCTTTAAACCAGTGGCTCTCAAACTGGGGGCCCCCAAGAAGGATCCAGGGAGGCCACAGATTTTGTGGCATTTTATGAAATATTGAAATTTTTCATAGATTTTATGCCATCAAACATCAGAAAAACAAGACCACCAACCAAAATAATTGATGTTCCAGCATTGTATAACTGAATATGTTTTTGGTTTCAAGTTTAAAATGACAAGTCTTTAATTGGGGGGTCACACAGTGACGCACTCTGGGGGCCTTACAATGGAAACGTTTGAGACGTTAAAAGATGTTAAAACGCTAAATGTTCTGAAGACGTTGGTATAAAAACATGACATTTTCATAACTTAAAGGGAATGTTAGAAATCACAATCATATGTGCACATTAGCAAAACTCATACATTTGAGGTAATAACCATGCAGGAGGGTAAAACGTTGAAAGTGTCTGTGTGCAGTGTTGCAGATGATTTCAGTATAAAACCCCAAAACAAACACATTCAGGGTCATAGAGCAGAGCTCCCGGAGCTTTCTGTCACGGTGGAGGCGTGATCAATGCGTCTATTATTAGTTATGTAGTGGCACACTAAACGTACCAGCGGACATGAGAGTCCCACAGATGAGAGATCATTTCTCTTGCATGATTGCTTGATGATACAAGTAGAGATAGTACAACATACCAGTAAAGGGACGAAATATTAAAAAATGTTGTTAGTTTTTCTATTTTTTATAAAATGGCTTGCAGAATGGTGAGGTTATAGTACGAGTGATAAATCAATAAGATTCACGGACGTCAACAATTATGCTGCGGCTGTCTCTGTACATTCTGTTTAAACAAGTGCAAGGTTTCTCATGGCGTGTAAACGCTGTTGTTTTGTTTTGTTTTGTTTTGTTGTTCATATCCTCAAGCAAGACACCTAACGGAAATGATTTTCGTATTTGCATTGAACATTTCCATATGTAAAAATGAACAGGACTCATTTGGCCTGATAGAAACAACATCTTCAACACTCTCAACGAGAATAAGAAGAAGTGTGTGGAAAGACAGGATGAGAAATGAGTGTGCGTGGTCACAGCAAAAGCTAATTGCGAGGTAATGAAACGAAGCTGAGTTCGTGAAAGTCATTCCGAGAGGCTCATTGGGTCAAACAATCACATTTCATCAGTTCGCAAGACAAACGTGGAAAGCAGAAACGCGGAAACTTTCTCAAATCTTGTCTGGAAACGATTCCAAACGAATAGCTGAGACGTAACGTGTGCTCTTTAAATGAATTACGAAATGCACTTCATGATGACTTAAACGAGAAAAAGAGTGTTTATTTTGCTCTGTACAGTAGCGCACAAAACAGAACATTATACATAAGTTAAGGGTTCTTAAAGGGACGATTCGCCCAAAACTGAAAATTCTGTCAACATTTACTCACCCTCAGATTGTTCCAACCCTGTAAAAATGTCTTTGTTCTGGTGACCACAAGGAAAGATATTCGAAAGAACGTCAGATCTCATCCACCATCGACTCCCAGAGTATTTATTTTCACTACTATGGCAGCGAACGGGGGATGAGATCTGTTTGGTTACTGACATTCTTCGAAATATCTTCCTTTGTGTTCATCAGTACAAAGAAATGTATACAGGTTTGGAACAATCGGGGGGGGGGATAAAAAAGGGATTAGAATGTCATTCTAATCCCTTCTTTCGTATGGCCAATCAGCAGCTCTCCTATAAAGTGGGTGTGGTCTGTCATGTTAATCATCCTCCCAGTCTCGGGACGCAGGCGGTGACCTGGGCAATTCTCTAATGCATCCCAAGGAAAACCTTATTCTGATCTATCCCACAGCAGCATAAACACGCATGAATCACTGCGGCACGGCGCCAGTCACCTTGATAAGAGACCCCCACACGCTAGACACCTGAGCTGTGTGTGTGTGTGTGTGTGAAAAACACAGCTGCTATTGGTGGGTATCATTAATATCAATAAAAACAACCAGCACATCCCTCTCTCTATATAACGAGACAGACCTTCAACGTTTATGTCTCAGGGTCTGGTTTATAGTGCATGAAGGTCATTACCATGTTCACGCGTGTTAATGAGTCTAATGAAAGATTAGGCCTATGGATTAAATGCTGCGTTCTGCAATAAAACAAGGTCTATTTAACAACAACAACAACAAAAAAATACATGAAAACATTGTTATTTATTCGGAAAAGAAATAAAAGGATGCGTTTAACCCTTTACCTGTCTATCAAGTTCATTGTAAAACATGTCAAATGCAACCCGATGCAACACACTGACCAAATGTACAGCTTTGAATGAAAGCATCTGTCAGATGTAATGCTGCATGATCGATTATTGATCTTCTTTTTTTTGTGTGACATCGAGAAAGCCTTGTGACTGTGTTTGGAATAAAGTGTATGACCCCATGAATGCACTGTGCAGTTTACCCCCCTTTGCTGCTCCATGGGAAAAGAAATCCATTGCTATTTTGGGTTTTCCACGTCATCTCTTTCAACTTGGCCCCCAACTCCGGCCGCCCAGTCAATGTCCAGTTGAAGCTTTTCAGAAACTTGCATAATAGCTGTAACCGCTCGCGCAATTACGTCATCAGGTGAATATTAATAAAAACCTCGCGATGTTGCGGGTCGCGCTCGGGTCACTTTGGTAGAAGCGTGAAATGGTTCAACTTTGTGTGTGTGTGGGGGGGGGAGAACAAAGAAATAGCTCAACTATAGACTACGTTGCGCGTGTTCAAACGATGTTTCAGCTGCGTGCGGTGCGCGCTCTCGTGCTAATTCTAATGAAGTAGTTTTCACAGAGAGCCCGCGGAGGGCGAAAGGAAGGGAGGGAGGGCGTCGCTGTTTAAAACGCTGTGAATGTGACAGCCAGCAGTCCAGACTGCCAGCCTCAGCTCGGGGAGGGAATGAGGAGAGACCTCCGCGAGGAAGTGACGCGACGCGCGCCGCTCCACAAGTGCCGCTCGGACCCTTTACCGCGAAAACGCGTCGCCCCTGCGAGGGTGCAAACATGACCGTGGTGCCCGGGGACAACCTGGACGAGACCGTGGCGTTGACGGCGCTCTCCCGGGATGTTTACGACCCCGAGCGCGCCAGTCAGGAGTGCTGCGAGCGGGTGGTCATCAACATCTCCGGGCTGCGCTTCGAGACGCAGCTGAAAACCCTGGCGCAGTTCCCGTCCTCGCTGCTGGGCGACCCCAGGAAACGAATGCGCTTCTTCGATCCGCTGAGGAACGAGTATTTCTTCGACAGAAACCGACCCAGCTTCGATGCCATCCTGTATTACTATCAGTCCGGAGGGAGGTTACGCAGACCCGTCAACGTGCCCGTGGACATCTTCATGGAGGAGATTAACTTCTACGAGCTGGGAGAGGAGGTCATCGAGCTTTTTAAGGAGGACGAGGGCTTCATCAAAGAGGAGGAGAGACCGCTGCCCGAGAACGAGTTTCAGAGACAGGTCTGGCTTTTGTTCGAGTACCCGGAGAGCTCCGGACCCGCCAGGGGCATCGCGATAGTGTCCGTGCTCGTCATTCTGATCTCCATCGTCATCTTTTGCTTGGAGACATTACCGGAGTTCAGAGAAGACGGGAAAACGTACGACGAGCACCTGTCGGTGAACGGAACTGTGAGTTTAAAGAAGCCGAACCCTTTCACGGACCCGTTTTTCATCGTGGAGACCCTGTGCATCATTTGGTTCTCGTTTGAATTGTTGGTGAGGTTCCTCGCGAGCCCGAGCAAGCCCGCCTTTTTCAAGAACATCATGAACACCATCGACATCGTGGCGATCATCCCCTACTTCATAACCCTGGGTCTGGAGCTGGCCGAGCACCAGGGCAACGGGCAACAGGCCATGTCTCTGGCCATCCTGAGGGTCATCCGCCTGGTGCGGGTGTTCCGCATCTTCAAGCTCTCCAGACACTCCAAGGGTCTCCAGATCCTGGGCAAGACCCTGCAGGCGAGCATGCGGGAGCTCGGGCTCCTCATCTTCTTTCTGTTCATCGGGGTCATCTTGTTCTCCAGCGCAGTCTACTTCGCCGAGACGGACGACCCCGACTCGGGGTTCAGTAGCATCCCCGATGCCTTCTGGTGGGCTGTGGTTTCCATGACGACCGTGGGCTACGGAGACATGTGCCCGGTCACCATCGGGGGGAAAATCGTGGGCTCTTTGTGCGCCATCGCGGGCGTGCTGACCATCGCGCTCCCGGTGCCCGTCATCGTGTCCAATTTCAATTACTTTTATCACAGAGAGACCGAGCACGAGGAGCAGCTACAGTACACGCACGTGACGTGCGGCCAACAGCAGCAGCCCCCGTTTGGCGACAGCAAACAGTCGCTCTCCAAATCGGACTATCTGGACTCAGAGGACGGAGACTCGGCCAAGTACACCAACTGCAGCCCCCGTAAAGCATACACGGGCAAACTGAGTGACGTGTGAACGCGCGGAGAGGACACTCACGCACCCGAAGAGACGCGCTTGTCTCCGCGCGCGCGTCCTCGCCGTTGCGCCGCACCGGGCAGATGTCTGAGGGACACTTCATTTGATAACAGTGCGGTTATTTTCTCAACTGCCTTCCGTTGTTGTTGTTGTGGTTGGCGTACAGTAGGACGCAACTGTAGCTATGTAGGCGCACAAAAGTATATTAATGTTGTCATTATTATTGTTATTATAAGCAAGTCCGACGAGATCCAGCAGTAGCACTTTGCTCGTGTACTCTTAGTAAACAAATTCGATAGTTTAGCCCCAAATTCGCTGCCTGTGCGATCACACAGTTTCCATGCAATGCGCGTGTTAGGAAAGAGATGGACCAATATATTCATATTCTAACTTTCTTATTTCGGAGGACACTGTTAAAATGCAACGTCATTTGAGAAAAAACCCTTGGGCCAGCATTTTTAGTTGTAATGCCAATTTGTTAAAGACTAGCTGTAACAGGTCTAACGTTTACAATTTGACACGTGCGCATATTCAGAAAAAATAATTTATTCAAAACAACAGCTTGGTGATTATTCAGAACATGTTGCATTTTCATTGCAAAGGCCATTGCATCTCAAAATGGACTTGCTAAATTCATGCGTAATGGCAAACGCACCGCTGGAGTCGATAAGCGGACGTTAGCGTAAGCTTAATATGACCAACAGACGTGTAGAGATCGCACATTTTAATAGTCCAACTCTAGATAGGAAGTCGTTTCAAAGTTTAATAGCCCCACCTAGTGACCGTCGACGGAAACTGTATCCTTCGGAAGGAAAGTGTGTTTCCATGGCAACCTTCCATGCAGACGGTTCTAGACCATACACTGTTCCCATGAAAACATGGTTGCTTTATAAAGAAGATACGACCTAAACAAAGATGGCCATATTTGACAGGCCAAAGAAAAACATACTATTAGTCAAATTCACCACAGATGATCAAATGTCGTAATGTACATACAAAAACAACAATGCCCACGCCCACTAGCGCGCGGCTGATGCCACACGTTTTCAGCGAAGACGCTGAAAAGAAATGGGCCATGACGTCACCGTAATTTCACTGTGACGTCACTTGCTTTTGCATAATGAACATTATGGTGGATTGCTGCAGCGTCAACAAGCGGAGAACCGTAAATGGAAATAAAACACGCTCCACATCATCAGGATCCTCTGAATTCTCTGCTCCTTTAAAAGGATTTCAGTTCAAGACCAAGAAGAATTCAGGCAATGTGAGGTATGTTACACAGCACATCCATTAAGACAAAACATGACTGTGTGTGCGTTTGATGTTTTGTATTTAAAACACTAGAGGGCAGTGTGTGCTTGTTTATATCAGATTTCCAGGGCTTTTCAATTCCACACCTGAAGGTCCAGAGGAGAGTTCAGCTCCAGTCAGGGTTATTATAGTTAACTAAAACTAAGGCCGTTTCTCGATATGCGTTCTTCAGCGATCTTGCGTGTACGTATCAACGTCACCGGTTCCAATACTCAAGCACACAAGTACAGAGAACACCGTACACGGATGTACTCTGACATACCGAACCTGCTTGAAGTCCCAGAAGTCATTGCGGTAGGTAGTTCAGAGTTTGTTCTTCAGAGATTGCCTCACAAGACCAGTCTTCACGAGAGCACAAGTCCGTTTTTTGCCTAAAAAGCCTCAATATAATTTTGAAAAACTTTATTTCAGTTTGTTGCAATAGCAACATATCCATCACTAAAATTATAAACAAATAAAAAAACTAAATCTAGAATTAAAATAAAAGTAAGGCAAACACATGTGGCAATATAAATAAATGTAAACGGACAAAACAGACGAAAATAACATTAAAAATATAAAAAATAAATGCTAATTCCAAATATTAATAAAACTATTAAGACTAAAAAAAGTAAAATATTTTTTATGATCTCTAAAACTTCCTGTCAGCAAATTTCTAAATCTTTCAAGTTAATGTGTTTATTTGTGCAAACACATTAGTTTCCTTCCCTAAAAACTCAAATTTGATTGGCTAGTCATTGATTCGATGATTTTTTTAAAAGAATCACTTGGATTGAATAAAGTCAATCAATAAGAGGTCAGAATAAATGTGAACTCATTTAACAATGAGTGCGTTTACATGCACAAAATAAACGGACAACTATCAAAAATCATCTTATAAGAGAAACCTGTTTTCACGTGTTTACATGCATAAACCGGCTACGCAGAAAAACGCGTTTACAAAGAAATCTGACACTTGCCAGGTTTCTCGCGTACAGTGACGTCACTATCGATAGTCCGTCTATAGAATGACGTTTTTAAAGGGATAGTTCACCCAAAAATGAAAATTCTGTCATCGTTTACTCGCCTTCGAGTTGTTCCAAATCTGTCTAAATGTCTTTGTTCTGATGAACACAGAGAAAGATATTTGGAAGAAAGCTTGTAACCAAACAGTTCTTGGCCTCCCATAGTAGGAAAAATTACTTTATAGTTTTTTTGTTGTGTTGAACACAAAAGAAGATATTTGGAAGAATGTAGGTAAGCAAACAGTTCTGTCATTGTTGTACTATGGGAGTCAATGGGGTCCAAGAACTGTTTGGGTACAAGCATTCGTCCAAACATCTTTCACTGTGTTCAACCAAACAAAGACATCTATACAGATTTGGAACAACTAGAGAGTGAGTTTCGTGACACAATTTTCATTTTTGGGTGAAGTGTTCCTTTAAACTCAACATTTACTCTTACAGCAACAAATCAAAACAAATGTTTGTTGGGAACCTGTTGTGTTTAATGAGATTTCACTAAACTATAATGCACAATAATGTACAAATTTGAATTCATTATCCGTAATACGCTATTCAGTGAATCTGATCTACAAATTACAGCCACTGCAACGTAGTCTCAGGCAAGAGCAGCGCATTGCAAAAATATGATAAATAAATAACTAAATATTATGTGGGATAATTTGCTCGTCTGAAGCAGGCGGATATGAATGCAAATCTTTTTTAAAGGAGTATATTTATGAAGATTACGTATGGAGAGTCGGTCCAGCGCACCTGTCGGGACGGTCGGGTCAGGTTACGCCAGGGTATTTCCTGACCCACTTCAACTTTTGCTGTGTTACTTTGTATGCATGTACAACATGTTTTATGAGGGAACGCTTGTCTGGTCGCACGGGAGAGGAATAAGACACACACAGTTTACTACACGGGCACATTCCACAGACTTCTGTTGTTTTTATATTCAGCTAGTTACTTAAATCTGACACAAACAGAAAACAATTTGTTGTTAAAGAAATTGATTGACTTTGTTTTGACAGATGGGGATCTCCCTCCCTGCGATACGGCTATGAACACAGGCGTCATATTAGGTTTTCCAAAGGTCATGTTATTTCAGGCTGCGGTCACTTTCACAGTCCAGAAGCCTTCAGCACTTGAAGTTCATGTGACATTAATGCACCTCCCGATGAGCCAGGAACACGGGACTCTTAATACTCCGTCTGAGGGTCTGAATCCACACTGACAGGCGCAGGTTTTCCCTGCTGGAAAACATGGAGACGAAAGCACAATAACAGTGGCAGTATAACAGTTTAGTCATGTGTGGAACTCGGGCCGCTGGCTTGTGTTTCAGCACACAGGTGTCCAGTAGGTCACGCTGACTTTGAAACAGCTTCTGACTGTTCATCTCTTCAACATTCTGGTTGGGTTTCGCTTGAAACTCCGAGTATCAAACTAAGCGATTCATTCAGCCCTGCAGTATTCTTTGTAAATATTTGACGAGTTGGCTAGTTCATAGGAGTTCGTACGGTCCCATTCGTGCGTTTTGCTTTCACGATTGCGATTTACAGAGTAAGAACTATCTTGTACAATAGTTACAGTTTATTGTGTATAAATACATAGAAGCGAATGGGGGAGGTGAGTTTTTTTTTTCTAGTTGTGAGACACAATAACGGTTGCATTTTTCAACCAATTTCAATGATTTATTGACTACGTAATGTACAAAAACATCCGGTATCTATTTGTTGAGAGATGGAAACATTATTGTGCTTTTAATAAAAAAAAAAACTGCAGCTCCCCATTCACTCGTATCTGTTCATAGGGAAGTCTTGCCCTTTCCAATATGGCGGCACCGCAGCAACTGGCAAAAGCACTCAATTTAGCATCTGAATGTTTGATGTTGATGATCTTGCTTTAAATTTTAAGTACAGACACACTCAGATTTTCAGTATTTACCGTTTGCCTTCTAATTTTATTACAATTCATAACGACATTTCTGTAGATAATATCAAAGACGTTAAATACAATAAATAAAATAAATACAATTTTACGAAGACATTTGAGAACAAAGGTTACACAAATCTCTATAAAACACTGATAGCGTTTAAAACGGTACTATTGGATTGTGTGATGACTGTGATGCATTGTTTTTTTGTTTGTTTGTTTGTTTTTTTACAGAAAACACCTAAACCTTCAACTTATCTTTCATTTGAACCAGTTTTCCACAGTTGCATGCATTGCAATAGTTCTGTTTCTCCCAGGAATAGCACATCTGACTGATTGATTTCTATCCTCATTCGTTCCTTTTTATCTCTTCCTGAATATTGGAAGTATTCTTAAGAAATACAAAATTCGGAACAAATGTCGAAGATTTAGAATGACGAACATGGACAGGGCAGTCGCTTGTTTTTGGATCTGTAAATGCTGTACTCTTTCAGATCTATAACAGCACCCCCTACTGTGTAACAGTGAAAACATCAGTTTGAAAAGCTCATCAAGTCTTGTCATAAATGACGAAAACGAGAGAAAAAAGTAATACAACGTTAACAATTGACCTTAAACAAGGCAGTGGGTTAGCAAAACATGATCACGTGTTGATAAACAAATAAAAATATTTGCCAGTCAAGTACAGGTCTCTGTATGAATCAGCCTTTTTTCATATAATCGGTTGTTAGGCGTCTGTTTGGTATTAGTTTCACGTCTTTTATTTTGAAGTTGAGTTTTGTAGTCCATGTCCATGGTCTTTGTAGTTTTTTGTGTTACCCCACCCTAATTGTGTGCAGGTGTGCTTCATTGGGTCCTACTTCACGTTTCCTTCATCTTTTGTCTAGTTTTCTTAGCACAAGTCATTCTGCTGTTGGTGAGTTTCATGCATTTAAATCCGATTTAGTTTAGAATGAGGAAAAGAAGATTGGATAGGGAACGCTCTGGCTTCGTGTGGATGTGCCCATAGTCAGATCAAGTCTTTGTTTTGTCTTTCACTATTAATAGACTGCACATGCAGTTAAATTTAAGAAGGTCAAAACATTAAACGCGAGACTTGCTAGTGTCTTTCTTGGTATACTGTGTTTTTTTGCAATGTTGTCTATACAGTGTGCATCACAATTGTGTTCACTTCTGATTGACAGGTACAGGTACGAACGGGAGACCTCCATGGTGATCTTTGACGTGAGAGAATCTTGACCCTTCGTCCGCATCATATGGAGCAAAAGCTACGCCTTCACATCTACAAAAAAAATCATTTTAAGGAGCATTTTCTTGTTTTATTGGGGGAGTTTGTCAAAAACTCTGGACAACGTGGAATTACAGGAAACGCAAAGATGATTTTTAGCATGTCAAGGTAGAAAACGATTTCATTGAAATCCCGGATTACATGAACAAGCAATGTTTGAAATGCTTCCCCGTGTTTATTTGCCCCTAAAACAACATGCTGTTGAGAGAAGTGTGCGCGAGTATGTGTCTTTAGACATGTTTAAACATTACATATCATATGCTATACCAAAACATGTGTCATGCGTGGAGTTGGGCATGGTATCATTTTATTACTATTTTAATTGATTGAATTTGTCTCGCCAACAAACTCAGAAATCGTATAAAGTGGGAACAATGTACAAATATCAACAAAGACAAAATTACTTGACTGTTGAGTTAAACATTGTTAAATATCTATTTTTTTAAAGTATCATATAGGTTTTATATAAGAATGTAATGGGTTGAACTGCTAAAAGGTTATTTTCTATATTTTTGAATATTTGCTAAGTGATTTTCATTCGTTTATTTTAGCTACAGTGCAACGAATTGCCAAAATGTTTATTTCTGTCATAATCGCTGCACCTTTTTTCCTGAGATTGTTTATGCAGTACAAACACGCGTTCAAACGCAAAGGTTTGTGTGTTTCTTTGTTTACTCTGTTGCGATTGTTAATACAGTTTTAGAAGGCTTTATCGGCCCGTCGTCATAAGCATCTACCTCACTGTGCTGATTGTCTGTTTACCTCGCCGTGTTGAGTTACATCCAGCTAATCGTAAGCCTTATTTCTGAACCCAGCATGTGCAAACATCGGGATTCATCACACTGGTAAATGTAAACGTGGCATAATTTGATTCCATCAAAAGTGTACCAAAACATGTGAAATGGTTTTAATAGGGTTGTGAAGCTGAAACGCAATAATCATTTTAGGGAAACGCATGTTGGGAAAATGTGGGATGTTACGATGTTTGTAGTTTTCATAACAACTGTCATTTTTGGTAGTAAAATGGACGTAAAATGCTTTAGCGAAAAGGTATATAAGACATGTTATCATTTAAATAAAAGTACCACTTCAAATCTAATATGTACTCCATTTGAGTCTATGAACACGACCTTACACACTTTAAAGGAGCAGTTCATGTAAATATGAAAATCTCTTAATATTCTTCTTACCCTAACGGTATCTCGGTCGCATATCACTTTCTTTCTTTAGTTCAACACAAATTAATATTTAATCTTGAATCCCATATACGAAATTATCATGGCAGTATATTAACATAAAATGATCCATTTGTGTTTAACTAAAAAAAATAGTTGTTTTCGGGATGGCATTGGATAATATTTACGCATTTGGCAGACGCTTTTATCCAAAGCGACTTGCATTGCATTGTATTCTACATTTGATTCTGACTATGTGCAATCCCCTGGGATCCAACCCATGACCTTGGCGTGCTCTTACCACTGAGCCACCGTGAAGCTGATAACTTTCATATTTGAGTTAACTCTTCCGTTAATACTTCCAATTGATTTATTTGATTAACTATGGAATGGAACAGTAATGGGGAGCAATGTGAAGTCCGAAATCATTTGTGCGGTCTAAACCAGCTCATTTGGACATGCATGCAAACGCATTTACACAAATCCCTGCCAAAAAATATATTAAATGTTGATTGTGACGTCAACAAATCAACCAGCTCACCGCAAACTCAGTTCTCCCTTTCTTTTAACAATGTTAGGACAGGTGCTCCTTCAGAAGTCTGTGTCTGGTTTTTTCATCGCCATCAATCCACCTTGAGAGCGTGATGCTCGACACTCATCGAAATTTCATAGAAACGCTCGCAATGCACAAGTGGGAATTTTTTGACAGTTGCGAAGTCAAATCTCTTCTAAATTGGAATTGCCCAAACCTTTTCCCAATTTGTTTGAAATTATGGTTACAGAACATAAGGAACATTCACAATCACGTTCAAAAGTTACATTGTATCATTGAAAAGTTTAACATTGGGCCAAAATCTGAAGTGTCGACAAAGTTGATGCTATATTCCACTTGAGACGTAGACACAAGTTTACAGCAAAATGATGTGCAAACGCTTCGTTAATTAACCTTATTGTCTACACCGATCTACTCAAACTCTCCAAAACTAGATTTTGGTTAAAGCCTGAATATTGTAACATTCAAATATTTCCTTTGTCAGCTACCATACTCGTCGCCAGATTTGTACGAATTGGAATATCAATTACATGGCTCTTGAACTTTTAAAGTTGGTAACGAAATATTCCATTATGTGGTTGCATTGCTGGCTTGTTTTTACATTTCGACCTAAAGTGATTCTACTACGCTTGGCATGTGTAAATGTTTTACAAAGGATTATAAGTTATGAAAGATGCGTTAGGCTAGAAGTGCCCCAGGATGGCCGTGACAGACAGTCATCAGATATTTTCATTAAGATACGAGCCTCCCAACATTCACATCAATCCCCGTGTGATTTCATACACATCCCATCGTATCGCCGTCGGCTGTGTGCATGTCGTGCATGTTGTGTATGTATTTACACTGTTGCCTGTTAAGAGAATTATGCAAAGAGGGCGTTGACATTGCTGACATGCTCATGTGTGTGTGTTTAAAGCAGGGAAAGTGATTCTCATGCACATACAATGATCATACGTATATCTATGGAAACCACTGTGATTATACGGACGAACCGTTGCACACCTGTCTACGATTAGTTATCAATAGCAATAACGCATGATAAATCGTATGAATACAAAATATCACTGTTGCTTTGCACATGATGTCAAAGATGGTTGTGTACATACGGTATGTTTCTTTGATAGTGCCTTATATCCCATGTCATGTCATATTGTAAGAAATGTATGCATTCACGGTTGTATATATTGAAATATCATTGATTTGATTACGAATGTAACACATCTAAAATCTTGCTTGGGCTGTGATGTTCTTCATGTGTGCGATTGTGAATGATTTGATCTCAGCGTATCAATTATTCAGCAAAGACGTCTACAGGTTGGCACGCACCCTACAATAACCCCGTCATAAATAATCCAAGCATCATTCAAGCCACACTGGCGATAAATCAAAGACGTGGTCCCAACTGAGTAGATGATAACATTATGTTAACGCAGTACTATCAACGACCACTAAAACTAGAAGTCATGACGGATTAACTCATGCTAAAATATGCACCTTTTCATTTGAAGAACGTCCTGGCATACAGCATGTTGAAATAATATTAGCAAAGATTAATAAATGGCGTGAAATTATTGTTCATTGTTTAGTCATTACCTTATACGTTAACATTAGTTAACGCAAGCACCCAAAATGCAAGTGTCGACCCAATTAACAGAACCAGATTATTATTCAGTTGAGCAATAATTGAATTAGCAGTATGTTGTAAAACTTCATACATTTTCGTTTGATCTGCCTCAGTGACAGTTATGCTTAGGGGTGGACTTCCATGCGTCCTTTATTCTTGAACGTTTTTGTACGATTCGGAGACGCCACCTCCGTGAGATCAGTCTGACTCACTCTGTGACTGCATGTATGTGCGTGTACTGTATGTACGTATGTATGTATGTATGTGTCTAGCACATCTGAAGAGCTCTCTAATGTTAGCACTGTACAAACATGTCTAATACTGTACGTCCTGTACGATCTGTATGAGTAGTTCTTGTACTAAATATTGAGTGGCTGTCGTATTTTTTCTGCTACTGTAAGAATCATCAGTCACGATTTACAAGATCAGGAGTCTGCTAAATGTCCTAGTATTCTCGCTCAAGTCGACGAATTAAATGTTTAGTTCACAGGATAGAAATTCATGACGTACTGTAATTTTGCAAAAGATGTTGTTATAGAGAATATGTTGTGTATGTATGTGTGTGTGTGTTTATATATATATATATATATATGAAACCTAAACGTACATTCAGAATGTATGCAATAAAATCCCTTTGAATACAACTTATGTCTGATGTGAAAAATGATGTTATTAAAACATACAACATTATCAGCACAAGTAGACCCATAGAAATAAACATTACCTCTACACGACTATGAAACCTATTCAGCAAACCTTTGGAGAGAGGTAAATCATCTTCTACACCTCCGCAAAGCAAACTGGGCGGAGTTTAGCTAGTGATGATGATTTCAATATTATGTCAACCGATTTGAAAAGCTTTTGGTAGCGGGGTGTTCCGCGGGGGGTGGGGAAGGGCGGCCTAATTCGTGGATCCAGAACTCCATGAAACCTGCCAACTCGACAGTTCCTGCAGGGTGCAGAAAGCCCAAAAAACAAGACTAGGACGCAAACAGATACCAAAACTGTGTGGCTCCAATTGTTCGCCACAAGAAGACATCACTTTGACGTGACATGAGAAAATATATTCATACATTTATGAATGAATTCATATAGCCTACAGTATATTCGTAGTGTGTAGTAAATGAGAAGTGCACCAAGGCAACATCAGTCACTACGTGCAAATTCATTTAGGAATTTAACTATTTTACGAGGTGGCTAAATCGTATAAAGTCATACGATCTTATTCGTACATTTTAGTTTGATTTGCTATCGCGCCAGTGATTTCGGGATTAGGGGCTGGGCTTCAGTATTGCTTTTTTGCTAATAATAGGATGTTTTTGTATGATTCACATCGTACAAATTTGCCACCGGGAAAATACTTGGGAGTTCTCGTGAGATCAGGTTGTGCATGTTGTGATCGTTAACATACTTATTAATTCAGTGTTTTATGGCTAAACTCTCTTCTCGCAATGAATTGTGGGTAATATTAGTCGTTAGAGTTTTCACTGGCAATAGTAGACCAGCTGGCTACTTTAAGAATATTACTACGATTTAAGACACGCTACTACTACTCATTTTGAATACTATTTGGGGCGGATCCTATGGGAATTGGGACTTGAATGTTTTAGTAGTACCACTTTTGTTGAAATGAATCTAGAAATCTTTATTTATTGGAGAATCTGCACGATAAACTTGCTAACCAGGAAATATTATCGAACAAAAAAATAACTTGAATAATGACACCGTTTAGCTTAACAAACAATTCAATGTATAAATAGGCTAGTCATTTAACGATGAATCGATGAAACGCAGAACACATATCACACGTTTTTCTGACGTCGACTAGCTATTCGCTCAGTTAAGCGATCTCTGGAATAGTTTGAATACGCTCTTGTAACTGAGATAGCCGTTGTGTGTGTGTGTGTGTGTGTTAAATGCCGAATGGTGCAGTGCAGTAAATCTTGCAAATGTGTGCTTCATGATGCAATCACTACACACACACATGACTGCACATTACCGATGAATACACGCACACATCTGTCAGTTCTACTCCATTTCAATTGGCTGTGGTGTGACACACGGCTAATAATAGCAGCCGACGGTCCGACCCAACAGCCCTTGGGGCATCAGCGTTTGCCTTGAAGGGCACCACGCGAGCCTCTTCATGCGGTGGCCCTTATAAATAGAGCACGAGGGTTATATAACGGGACGGTGCATTCATGAATGAGCGAGGAGGAGGGGTGCTACATTCATACTGTAAGACTGCACCTTTCCTCAGCTGTTGTTCTGCTCAAGCGCCCGTAAGGAACCTCGGCGGTGCTCTCGGGTCTCGTTACGGCATCCTGGAATTCTGGACCCGGGACAGGCGTTTCCGGTTCCTCGACTGCGTCGGCATCGAGGCGATCACCCGTTTGATGAGAAATGAGCTCTGCTGAGGACCCTCTAAATGAAACCAAGAAACGGAGGCTCTCGGAAACCGGCAGCTGTTGCTAGGCAAAAAGCAGAGAGTCCACATCAGCAGGTTTAGCACATGAGATGTACTGAAGAGCAATGCATTTCATGATATGAGCTAGTCTGGTTCTACGTGTTTAGTAAAGTTCATGTGCCGATTTTCACACGACATGTGTTATAGTAAATTACCCCTTGATCTCGGTACAAGGTTAAAAATATTCAAGTTGATAATTCATGCCAAAATAAAAAGAAAAAAGAAGGATGTTATATATTGCATGAAAATACTAAAGCCTGTTATAAAGGTACAATCCGAAACATTTTTCATAAAAAATAAGTTATTGCGCATGTACATTCATTCGGTGTAAAATAAATTCTTTGCCCAACCCAGATTCACAACGGTTAGCTTAATGATTTCTCATTTGAGCTGTTGGTCAGATTTGAGTTATTTTTTAGCGCATGTGAAGTAACCTGCAATTTTATTTTTCAAACAAACAGGTTGCAGCTTTAATGAACATTAAGACTCATGTTTTATTTATAAATTGTTTTATTATATTTATTATTATACCATGGTCGGTTTAAATACTGGATTCTGATTGGCTGGAAGGTGTGCATTAAAAGCATTTAACGCACGGGTAGCTCCAGTCAGTTTGGTTACATTTAAAATGAACTGACAAAAAAACCGTCATTTTCACCTGTTTGATCTAAAATCACACTGTAAACATCAATAAAAGCTTTAACTTGGCAAATAACCATGGTATAAGCGGGATAATCCACGGCTAGCCGTGCATTAAAGGATTTTAATGCACGACGTGGAGGCGAAGAACCACCCGACGCGAAACGGTCGTATCCCTTACTTATTTTTTGCTTTGCAACACATTTCTGTATTATGAAGCATTTATATATGGTATGTAATTCTTTTTGCAGTATTTTCAGTTTTCTGATGTTATGATTTTAAGATTTCAGCAGTGTGTTTTAAAGAGTAAATATTTTGTGATTGTAAAAGTTCTACTTTGGTTTATGGAGTGTCCAACAACAAGTTTACGTACATACAAGGTGTAAAAACACTTTCATTTTCTAATAATGGCAGTTAGAATTACCTTTCTTCTTGACTGACTCTCAAATGATTTGTTCGGTGATTCATCTGGCTAATCCCCTACTTTCTGTCAGCCTACTCTGATCTGATTGGTCAGATGGTCTAGTCTGCTTTGATTGGTCCGCGTACATCGTCGCAAATAAAACGTAGGCGGGCATTACACTGAATGACGCAAATCTGACCCGGAACTGAAATTACAACGACAGACGACTCCTTCGCATGATTTAGTCTTATGTAATGTGTAACACTGCTCTAAAATGTGGGATACAAAAAACTCGATTTTCTTTGTGACAGCCCATTGTCTCTTTGAGACGTCTGCTAAAGATCTGGAAAACATCCAAGAAACGTCTTAGAAGGGGCAGTTTTACACACATTCTAAATCCTTCATCATAAACGTCTTACAGACATCATCTATACCTGACATCTGACAGGAAACATCTCAGAGACGTATTGCAGATGAGTGAACAATAAAGTCTTGCAGATGTAGATGCAGACATCAGAAAAACGTCTCCCAGATGTGTGCGATCAGGGAGTATTTTGTACATAGATACAATAAGAGAGAATTGTAAAGCCGGCTGCCACTACTCGATACGATGCTTATTGTATTGATGGTTTTATGGTTTTCAGAAATGTCTGCACTTTTTTGTAACATCTGTTGTCTAACCAGACTACAATTGAATATGACCGAATGATGCACACAAACCAGCAAATAAAGACATTTTTCCAACAATGTGTCGGTATGTCACTTGTTAATATCACATTTGTGGTGTCAGATTTGGGTAGTTCCCTGTGTGCAAGCCTTTGCGCATGGCATTGACCCATTATAACAGCGGTAGATCGGTACGAGCATCTCCTCTCTGAGCTATTACAGGAACTCCTGGTTGCCATGGAGAAATGTGTTGATCTCGATCTTACAGCCGTATGAAACAGAGCAGCTACAGGAACGACCGGTCGGTCTGTTCAATGCTGGATGATATTCACGAGCTAAAACCTCTTTGTCTTATTAAGTCTGCAAGATCACAGTCTAATACGGTCTAATAAGACATCAGGACCTGTTTGTTGTAATATTTGCTTGTTTTATTACACAATTTGATGAAAAAAATGACGAATTTAAAGGAAGACAGTGTATCTGTATCAATGATCTGCGTTTCTGTTGTTTAACTGGTAGCACATAGCGCCAGCAACATCAAGGTCACAGGTTTGATTCCCAGGACATTGAATGCACATCATCTGCCTATGCATAAACATTTTGTAGAAAAAGAAAAGAATTGTCCAATATTAGAAAGAGGTATTAAGCTAATTCAATTCGGCATTATAAATATATTAAATATACATTTATGTTTGTGATTTCGAATGCATGCTACGCGTTTGGGTATTTCATGTGTTTTCACGACCCCGTGAAATGCAGAACGATTAAGGTTTAATAGGAATTTGTCATTGTTATTTATGCGCCGTTCCGCTGTAGTGTTTCCCCGTCACATGTGTGGTAAAGGACATTTGGCAACATACTGGAGCCTGTCTGCATTGCGCATTACCTCTCTCTCCCTCTCTCTCTCTCTCTCTCTCTCTCTCTCTCTCTCTCTCTCTCGCCTCTCTCCCTCGCTGTATGTGTGTGCGTCTTTCTCTGTACCGCTGCTGCTGCTCGGCTTTGGGCAACTTACCGCAAGTTTCGGACGGCAGGAGGTGAATTTGTGGATCTGTTATATTTTTGCGCTTATGGATTTCACAGGACGCATCTTAGCGCGCATAGGGCTGTAATGTGATCTCTTGAACAACAGAGCTTTTGCGCACATCTTTCCATTGCCCACGTAAGTACAAAGACATCTTAAAACATCCGCATCGTTTGCTGTCATTCCCTGCGTTATACATGCATAACGTTCATATGGGCAAATGGTGCAGTGCATTAACCCACCGCACCTCCCTGATATCTCATATCACAGGCTTTGATGTTTTTATTTTTGTGCTCTTATAAAAGATTAGGTCGAATTGTTATTGTTATTAATGTAATGCATATTGATATTACATCTGGTATGACATATACAAAATTTCCAAGGACATCTGCTTTCAAATACAGTTGAATGGCCATTTGCGCAAGCTCGGAGATTCTAAGCGTATGTCCACTGAAGTGAATATAAATGAATTTCTGACACTTGGGAGAATACAGTATGCAAGGGACTGCTATCTGTAAGGTTATATTAAGGATTTCAGTATCTCACTAGCGTACATTTCTCATTCTATGAGAGAGCTTTGGGAGTAATAAGACTATTTCTTTGAAGTACCTTTTAATGGTATGTTATCACGTTGGCAAATGTAAATTCAGCCCTATGGAAACGTTGTGTTTTAAAACGCATCATTTTTTATTTTGCATTCAAAATGTACTGTATATACAGTATGAATTGCTTGAAATATACTGTACAAGAAGGGCTGTTCAAATGAGTATAGATTTCTTACTGCATTCCTTTGGGATATTTTGACTAAGGAGGAAATATGTATTTCTCAGTCACGTATCTCATGACTTTATTTTCTGGCTGACTAGGTGAGCACACAGAGGAGGCGCACTGCTCCACTTGAGATGGAGATGGTCGACGTTTGGTGGAACGTGATGCTGGACACGGTGTCGGGTCGTTGAACAGCATCGGGTGTTGGATGAGCGCAGAACCGGCCTGAACATCCGCTGCCATCCGGTACTGCGAGTTTGAGCTTCAGGATGACTGTGGTGGTGGTTGGAGAGAACATGGACGAGACCTCCTCCACGATGCAGGGGCATCCGCAGGACTCGCAGTATTCCCCCGAGTGCTGTGAGCGGGTGGTCATTAACATCTCAGGGCTGCGCTTCGAAACACAACTCAAGACTCTGGCCCAGTTCCCAGACACTCTGCTGGGCCACCCCAAGAAAAGGATGCGCTACTTTGACCCTTTACGAAACGAGTACTTCTTTGACAGAAACCGTCCCAGTTTCGACGCCATCCTGTACTACTATCAGTCCGGGGGGAGGTTGAGAAGACCCGTCAACGTTCCCTTGGACATGTTCTCGGAGGAGATCAAATTTTACGAGCTCGGAGAAGAGGCCATGGAAAAATTCAGAGAGGACGAGGGCTTCATTCGCGAGGAGGAGCGTCCTCTGCCGGATAATGAATTTCAGAGACAGGTTTGGCTGCTGTTCGAGCATCCCGAGAGTTCTGGGCCTGCCAGAGGGATTGCAATAGTGTCCGTCATGGTCATCCTCATTTCCATTGTCATATTTTGTTTGGAGACTTTACCAGAGCTGAAAGAAGATCCGCGGGGGCGGTTCCAAGTGGTGGGCAACAGCACGGTTTATTACAAACCCAACTTCTTTACCGACCCTTTCTTTATCGTAGAGACGCTCTGCATCATCTGGTTTTCTTTTGAGTTGATTGTTCGCTTTTTCGCTTGCCCAAGTAAAGCAGCCTTCTTCAAGAACATGATGAACACGATTGACGTGGTGTCCATTATTCCGTATTTCATAACGCTTGGAACAGAGATGGCAGAAGACCCTGAGGATGCAAGGGAGGTCAAGGGCAGTGGAGATCAGGCAACGTCTTTGGCCATTCTCAGGGTTATCCGCCTGGTCAGGGTGTTTCGGATATTCAAGCTCTCCAGACACTCAAAAGGACTTCAGATCTTGGGTCAGACTCTAAAGGCCAGCATGCGAGAGCTCGGCCTCTTGATCTTCTTTCTGTTCATCGGCGTAATCTTGTTTTCTAGCGCGGTGTACTTCGCTGAGGCCGAAGAGAAAGATTCCTTCTTCACGAGTATCCCGGATGCTTTCTGGTGGGCAGTGGTTTCGATGACCACCGTAGGGTATGGGGACATGTACCCTGTCACTATAGGGGGAAAGATAGTGGGCTCTCTGTGCGCCATCGCAGGAGTGCTTACCATCGCTCTGCCCGTGCCTGTGATCGTGTCCAACTTTAACTATTTCTACCACCGAGAAACTGAAGGTGAAGAACAGGCCCAGCTCCTCACTGTGAGCAATCCGAACATCGCGTCCGACTCCAACTCCAGTCGACGCAGCTCGTCTGGCGTCAGCAAGTCGGAATACATGGAAATAGACGAGGATCTCAATAACAGCATTGACAATTTTAGAGAGGCCAACCTGCGAACGGGGAACTGCACGGTCTCCAATCAGAACTGCGTCAACATGGGAAAGCGTCTTACGGATGTTTAGATCCCCGACTTCATTCTGGGATATAAAAGGACAAGCTGAACTGTACATAATGTAGTTTATTAGTATCAGAATGCTTTAACTGGGCATCTAATAACGTGTTATTTCATTGCACATTATTCTTTTCTTAAGACACATACATTTATGCATTTGGCAGATGCTTTTATCCAAAGCGGCTCACGTTGAATTCAAAGTATAATCTACATTTTATCAGTATGCGCTCACCCAGAGAATCGAGTCTATGATTTTGGCACTGCTAGTTTCACGTTTTGTCAGTTGAGCTACAGGAACACCAAAACAAGATTTGCATAGTCTAATGTCTGCCTGTGGATACCAAATATAATTGTCAGGGGTAATGAAGACAGAATTTCACCAATAGAAATGAAGCATATGTTGGCAGCATGAAAAGCGTTTTTACACTGTATCCCAAAAGAGTCAGAGATTGTCCATTAATTTATTGTTTGTTTATTTGTTTGTTTGCGTCGTTCACAAGCTATTGTAAACCGTTAACAAATTGAATGTTCAATCTCAGTTCATTGATTATGCAGATTATGGCATGTTTTATGAAATCTCGAGGTCTATTCTATATGGTACTGCGTATCTAAAACATATAACATGGCAACTGATTTCAAACACTGCCCATTAAAAGCACAACTTTCTTAACGTATTTCAAAACTTTACATTAAAACCTTTCTCCAGGCAGTATTAATGTATTGATTTTAAAATGTACATATTTATATTAATTTACTCATCAATTGTTGCCCTCACGGGCTCTATCTCTTTCTATTTATTCAATATATATATATATATATATATATATAGTATTAAA